>NC_056627.2:260631622-260809122 GCF_002870075.4 Lactuca sativa
AATGACCATTTCCAGAAGACGTTTGGGGGAAACTGTGACCCGACTCGCCGAGTCACCTAAGTGACTCACCGAGTTCCTCTTTGTCAAAAACTATACAGTCGATCTTAATCGGTTTTAATGCATCTAAACCATAGATCTGACCTCCTAGGGTCCATATTATACGTAAAGTTCCAATATTGACATCCATGCATGAGGTGTTTGGCCCAAATGGATCTAGAATGATGTCTACAAGATGCATGGGGTGCTTATGGCAATAAAGTTAGCACCTTTATGCCATAAGAACCCCCAATGGTTCCAGATCTGAAACTATACCCTCAATGAACCACAAAATTCTGAGTATGGCACCTCTAAGGCTTTGAAAAGGTTGAAATGAACCCTAACTAGAGATCTAAGAGATAGATGGTCAAGGTTTCAGCTTTATACCTCAAGTGAGCTGGAAATGGGGCACAACCTTTGAATCTACTAGCTTCCACTCAAACTTCCAAGCTCTTTCTTTCTTCTCAAGCTTCATAATCACCACAAGCACACAACAATGGCTCAAGAACACTCAAACAAGGTTAGGGTTTCGATTTAGGGTTTCTCTGAGTTGGGAGGGACGATGGAGGCTAGGTTGAGACAGGTTAAATGTTTTAAATTTGGTGCGAACCCTAAATATTAGGGTTTCATCCAGACAGCCTTACTCGTCGATTTGGTCTCCCGTCTCGTCGAGTAGGTCACTAAACATCCTGGTCAAAATTGAGTCTACTCGATGAGTTGGGCCTCCAAGTCGCCGAGGCCCAGAGCAAAACATCAAATTACTTGAATTTAAATACATACCAGAAACTGGGTGTTACAAATCTCCAACATTTATTTTAGACTTCGTCCTTGAAGTTTGCTGCTGAATTTGGAAAAAGCTCGGGGTAGTGCTCCCCCATCTCGTCCTCCGACTCCCAAGTCCATTTCAAGTCCTTGCGGTGCTGCCATTACACCTTCACCAGCTCCACCCTCTTGTTCCTCAGATCTCTTGACTTCCTGGCTGTCATCCACCTAAATATCCTCTAGAGGCACCACCGCTGAATCGTCTACCAGACACTTCTACAGCTGGGAGACGTGAAAAGTACTGTAAATCTGACTGAATTCGGCTGGCATGTCCATCCTATATGCCACCTTGCCCACCCGGGCTACAAAACTGAAGGGTCCAATGTACCTGGGGCCCAACTTGCCCCGCTTCCTGAACCAAATGACACCTTTCCAAGGCAACACGATCAGGAGCACCATATTCCCGACCTAGAACTCCAGCTCCGAACGACGCTTCTCGGCATAACTCTTCGTCCGACTCTGAGCAGCCTGAAGCCTGCTCTGAACCTATTGGATCCTTTCTATAGTCTTGAGTACCACTTCGGTACTCCCCATGACCTTCTGTCCAACCTCACCCCAACATATTGGGGTCCTGCACTTCCTCCCATACAACATCTCGAAGGGAGGACGATCGATACTCGCGTGATATATGTTATTGTAGGAAAACTCTGCCAAGGGAAGGTAAGTATCCCAACTACCTTCAAAGTCTAAAACGCATGCTCGCAACATATCTTCCAAAGTCTGGATGGTTCGCTCGCTCTGAACATCCGTCCGCGGGTGAAAAGTGGTGCTAAAGTGCAAACGAGTACCCAACTCGTCATGAAACGTCTTCCAAAATCTCGAAGTGAACCCCACATCTCTGTCAATAACCACCGAGACTAGCACCTCGTGCCGAGCCACTACCTCTCTGATGTAGATGTCGGCCAACTTTTCGGCCGAAATTCTTTCCTAAATCGAAATGAAATGGGTGCTCTTGATCAACCGATCCACGATGACCCAAATCGAATCCACTCCCCACGTGGTCCTAGGAAGCTTCATGATGAAATCCATAGTGATATCTTCCCATTTCCAGATCGGGATATCCAACGGCTGGGTCTTTCCATGGGGCCTCTGATGCTCGGCCTTGACCTTCCTGCAGGTTAGACATCTCTCAACGTACCAAGCTACATCCTGCTTCATGTAGGGCCACCAATAATCAAGACGAAGATCCCTTTATATCTTCGTCGCCTCGGGATGGATGGAAAACTTGGATTTGTGCGCCTCCTCCATCAATACCTGGTGCACACCTCCATGACATGGGACCCACACCCTCCGGTGTAGTGTTAACAATCCATGGCTGTCATAATCGAAGGAGGAAACCTGACCCACAATACATTCGCTCTTGCGATGTTCCTCCTTCATAGTCTCCTGTTGCGCCTCTCAAATCCCCTCCAACAGCGGAGTTACCACAGTCATCCTCAAGCAAATATCTCTGATCGGCTCTGCCTTGCGGCTAAGCGCATCGGCCACAACATTGGCCTTCCCCAGGTGGTAGAGGATCTCACAATCGTAATCCTTCACCACACCTAGCCATCGACGCTGTCTCATATTCAGATTTGTCTGATCGATGAGGTACCTCAAACTCTTATGGTCAGTGTTAATGGTACAACAGACCCCATAAAGGTAATGATGCTAAATATTGAGGGCGAAGACAACTGCCCCCAACTCCAAATCATGCGTCGGATAGTTCGCCTCATGAGGCTTCAGCTGCCTCGAAGCGTTGGCAATAACATGCCCCTTCTGCATCAATATCGCGCCCACACCTGAAATAGATGCATCGCAATATACTAAAAAGTCATCCACGCCCTCCGGCAGGGCTAACATTGGCGCCTCGTAGAATCTTTGTGTTCGTGTCTCAAATGCGGCCTGCTGCTCAGGCCCCAGCGAAAGACCACGACTTTCCTTGTCAACCGGGTCAAGGGCACGACTATCTTGGAGAAGTCCTGAATGAATCTATGATGATAACTTGTCAGTCCCAGTAAGCTCCGAATCTCAGATGGAGAGCTCGAAACATCCCACCTCACCACGGCCTCCACTTTGGCTGGGTCGACCGAAATCCCGTTCTGGTTGACAAGGTGCCCAAGAAACTGCACCTTGCGCAACCATAACTCACACTTGGAGAACTTGGTATACAAGCTATACCTCCTCAGAGTATCCAACACCTCTCGCAAGTGCTCCTCTTGCTGCTCTTGCGTCTTGGAATAAACCAAGATGTCATCAATGAAAACTATCACATACTGATCCAACATCGGTCTGCACACGCGGTTCATGAGATCCATGAACGCGGCAGGAGCTTTGGTGAGCCTGAAAAGCATCACCACAAACTCATAGTGACCATATAGTGTACGAAAAGCAGTCTTTTGTACATCCTCCTCTTCGACTCTCCTCTGATGATAACTTGAACGTAGATCAATCTTGGAGAACCAAGATGCTCCATGAAGTTGGTCAAAGAGATCATCAATCCTCGGGAGTGGGTAACGGTTCTTCACCGTTATCTTATTCAGCTCCTAATAATCTACACACATCCGATGCGACCCGTCCTTCTTCTTCACAAATAGAATCAGGGCTCCTCTGGGTGAATTTCTCGGTCTGATGAATCTCTTGTCTAACAGCTCCTGCAACTGTGTAGACAACTCCTGCATCTCAGGAGGAGCCAACCGAGACGGTGCCTTGGCTATTGGAGCCGCACTAGGGACTATGTCGATCCTAAACTCTACCTGCCTCTTCAGAAGTATCCCAGGCAGCTCCTCTAGGAATAAATCCGCGTACTCTCGTACCACCGATTCGTCACTCACCATCGCCTTACCCACCTCTCGGGTATCCAAGACACAAGCGACATACCTTGTGCACCCTTGCTGGAGATAGCGCCTAGCTCTCACTACGAAACATAAAGTTGGTCCATGTTGTGGCGTCTTGCCCTGAATCACCAGCTCTCCCCCACTTGGGTTCCTGACCTGGACCAACTGCTGCGTGCAGTCGATCACTACCCCATTGGGGATCAACCAATCCATGCCTATAATAACCTTATTCCCTCACAATGGTATGGGAACCAAGTCTACCAAGTAGCGCTCCTCGAACAACCTCAAAACACAATCCCTAAAAATCTCTGATGCTCGCACTGATCGTTCGTCCGCAATCTCGACCTCTAGAGGGCAATCCAACATGCCTGAAGACTCAAGGAACCTCTTGCTAAGTGCAAGAGAGACAAATGATCGGGTAGCACCCGAATCAAACAACACCTGAACTGGGATACCGTTCACATGGAACGTTCCTAAACAAAACATATAACATGGCACATCAATATCACAAGTGACATATAATAAAAGTTAGAGAGAATAAACCATAATCATCCCCACATCGGGTGCGGTGCGTGCCTCCTCAGCTGTCAACTAGAAAGCTCGGATCCTCACCACTGAAGCCTCTGAATTGACCTTCCGGCCATCCGTAACCCGAGTAGTTTTTGGAATTGGCGCCACCACTGGCACTGCTACTGCTACTGTCAACCTAGGGTAGTTGGCCTTTTTATGACCCCTCAGATTGCAATGAAAGCAAATCAGGTCTGATGTCTGAACAGTGGGGGAAAAGGAAGTACAATCGCTGCCATAGTGTCCCGTCTTGCCTCGCTTGTATCAACCCGATGATCCTGCTCTACAAGCTCCCTCATGCAGCCTGCCGCATTTCCTGCTGCGGCTCTGGCCCGGCTGGCCCTTGGACCTAGTGTTGGATCCCTTGGGTTTCTTCCCCGAAACCCCAGTAACCTGCTCCATCTCTGCCTTCCTCTTCCTGAGGTGCTCTAAATCAATGTCCATCTCCCTTGCCCTGACAATCATGGACTCCAGGTTCGGACAGGCTGAGTAACTGACATGCTCCAGAATGTCAACCCTTAAAATGTCATGATAACGGGTATTCTTTATCTCCTCATCCCCTACATACTGAGGTACCAACAAGGCCCTCCCTCGGAACTTGGCGGTGATCTCCGCCACTGTCTCAGTAGTGTGTCTCATGTTAAGAAACTCCCTGGACAGCTGCTAAAGCTCCACAACTGGCGCAAACTCTGCCCTAAACCTGGTCAGAAAGTCCGACCAAGTCATAGCCTCGATGGATGGGGCTCCCAGTGAGTCACCAACTGACTCCCACCAATCCCTAGCATTGTCTCTCAATCAATCCTCAGCAAAGCAAACCTTTGACCCCTTCGGGCAAACGCTCATCAACTGCGCATACTCGATGTCAGCGATCCATCTCCTAGCAGCAATGGGGTCCTTCACCCTATGAAAGTCTGGCACACCACTCTCCCTAAAGTCCTTGAAGGATAATGTGCGCGTCCCTAACTGGCTGGATGCCAAGTCACTCCTGAATGTCCCGAGGCGATCCTCCATCAGCTCAATAATCCCATCCTTGACCGACCCGAAAATGACCGGGGTCACCTCAAGGATACCTCTCATGATCTCAGACGCGATGAAATCGCATAGCCCGTCATCAACATGCTCGGATCCCGCACCCGAGCCTGATCTTGATCCTGATCCAGACCCTGAACCTCCTGCTCCATGACGCGTAATCACCATTCTGAAATAAAACACATAAACGTCAGGGTCATACATACTCTCAAGAGGTCTCACACACTCTCCAAGTTCCATGGTTCTTTCTTAGCCCTCCTTGATTCGAGTATGGATCCTCTGCTTCCAGTAGTATGGGCCTATACTACCTTCCACATCTATCCGTACTTTTCTCAAGGATTGCTTCGACTTTACAAGGTCCCTTTCACTAATACAACTTTCCAAGCTAACCTTATCCTAGGCTTGTCTTAGGGCACTCTCCGATCTACTCTCCGCCATCAGCTGCGTAAGGAGTCCCTACCAATCTTCCCTAACTAGCTTGCGAATACTATTACATATTCGCTTACTAGTTAGTTAAAGCTAGCTAGAACCCCTATAAGCACAAAGCAAGCAGCATTCGTGCATCGAGTAACCATAACCAAGCATAACCTAATCATGCTATCATACTGCTGAGTAACCAGCCCTAGCATATAGCTCAATAAGGTCATATAATAGGAATATAAGACATCCTTCCAAGATCCTTAGCCCTAATCTAGTGTGCAATTCACATAACAGGCATACAAGACATCCTCCCTAGATCCTTAGCCCTAGTGAAGCATGCAGTTCTCGAAATCACATTATATAATCATAACATATCATGTATGGGTATCATGGGGAAAACTTACTTGAGCTCGGCCGGTCGCACACATGACACACCTTGTTCTTTCTCAAAACTCCTTATTTTTAAAATTTTGAAAACTATTTTCTTGTAAAAATATTTCAAGCCCTCGATTTGAGTCCAGACACCCCCGAAGGTGTGCTCGAATCCCTCAAACCAAGGCTCTGATACCAACTTGTAACATCCCAAAAATCGAGACCAAAAGTTTTTGTTTTAATTATATTGCTTATAAAATTCATTGGAGGAAAACATTACTGAGATCAGATTAATTCATAAACCATAGTTACATGTCTCAAAAACCTTATCGTCAAATAGTAATAATGTCAGAGTAAAATCCCAAAAATCTCAAATGCGGAATCATGTGTGTGCGATGCGCTGCTACCCTGCTGGCTCCTTACCCTTAGACGAAGAGGTACCTGAAACCAAAACTAAAAACCGTAAGCATAATGCTTAGTGAGTTCCCCTGTCACACTACACACCATACAATCATACATACTGCCGGACAATTCTAGGGTGCCCGACTTACCCATGTCAAGCCATTATGGGGTGCCAACCTACCTGTGTCAAGCCGTTCTGGGGTGCTGACCTACCCGTGTCAGGCTATTCTGGGGTGCCTGTCTACCCTCCCGTCTATCCCAACCGGCCATGGGGACTGTTTCACCCCTACCACTATCACATAATATCATATCATAATCATGCTGTCAGACATATCTGGGGCATCCGACCTACCCTTCTGCCCTAACGACCGAATCGGGGGACTATTCCCCTCCTACTACTACTATCACATATAACTTATCATACTGGCATATAGAACACATAAGGTAGTAGCAAACCTAGAAATTATCACAAAGACAATCATCCAAAGACATTCCCTGCTAGTGGGCTGGCATTGTGGCCGTAGACCCACCTATACTGGAAGGTAACTCACCTCAATGTCGTGTAGTGTTTGCACTGTCCTCGGTATGGAAATCAACTCTTCTCAACTCCTCAATCCCTAAACAACATTCTTTCTACATTACCATTTCATACTTGTAACCCCTAAAAGGGTCAACTCAAGTCCAAGGCAAAGTCAAGGTCACAACCTTGGTCAAAGTCAACTTTGGTTGACTAGACTTGCCGAGTTGGTCCACCAAATCGTCGAGTCCCCAGGTCCACAAAATGTTACAACCCCGTCGCTACTCAATGAGTCTAGCAAGAGCTTGACGAGTTCGCCTTCAACAAAATATCGGTACCTTCTTCAACTGACTCGCCGAGTTCATTCTTGAACTCGTCGGGTTCATCTTAATCCGTATGAAGGTGTTTAGTCTATGACTCACTAAGTTCCTCCTTAAACTCTTCAAGTACTTCGATCTTCTAGTCCATAACAAACCCCAACAGGCTGAGTTTTCCTTCAACTCAACCAAAGACCATTTCCAAAAGACGTTTGGGGGAAGCTGCGACCCGACTCGCTGAGTCCCTTTTTGTCCAAAACTATACAGTCAATCTTAATGCATCCAAACCATAGATCTGACCTCTTAGGGTCCATATTATACGTAAAGTTCCGATCTTGACGTCAATGCATGAGGCATTTGGCCTAAATGGCTCTAGAATGAAGTCTACAAGATGCATGGGGTGCTTATGACATTAAAGTTGGCACCTTTATGCCATAAGAACCCCCAATGGTTCTAGATCTGAAGCTATACCCTCAATGAACCACAAAATTCCGAGTATGGCACCTTTATGGTTTTGAAAAGGTAGAAATGAACCCTAACTAGAGATCTAAGAGATAGATGGTCAAGGTTTCAGCTTTATACCTCAAGTGAGCTGGAAATGGAGCACAACCTCCGGATCTACTAGCTTCCACTCGAACTTCCAAGCTCCTTCTTCCTTCTCAAGCTTCACAGTCACCACAAGCACACAATAATGGCTCAAGAACACTCAAACAAGGTTAGGGTTTCGATTTAGGGTTTCTCTGAGTTGGGAGGGACGATGGAGGTTGGGTTGAGACAGGATAAATGTTTTAAATAGGGCGCAAACCCTAAATATTAGGGTTTTATAAAGACAACCCTACTCGTCGAGTCGGTCTCTCGACTCGTCGAGTAGGTCACTAAACATCCTGGTCAAAATTGAGTCTACTCGACGAGTTGGGCTTCCAACTCACCGAGTCCCAGAGCAAAACATGAAATTATTTGAATTTAAATACAACTAGGTGTTACATAAACTATTGTAGGAGATGAACAAAATAACATAATCCAAATTTAAAGGTGCTATTTGTTTAACTAAATTGGTAATTGTCATATCAAGCAATAAGAGGTGATATTTGTTTTACTTAATTCATACTTGTTTTACACCAAATTCAAGAGAGTTCATGTAGGACCATAATATTAGAGAATGGTGTATTTAATAATATTGACATTATCTACAACAATATCAAACTAAGTAATATTAAATTCACATGAAACCATGAAACCTTTAATTATCTGATTATTAAACCTAATTATTTCATCCAATAGACTTTTAAAAACGGAAATTGAAATTACATGTTTTGTTAAAAAAAAACAACTTTTATCACCTCTTTAATTGACAGGTGGTGGTGGTGGTTAAGGGTGGTAGGGGTGACATGTGGGGTGATGGGTTGTGGTAGGGTGGTGATGGTGATGGGTGGTAGTGATGGGTGGTGGTAGGGTGGTGATGGTGACGGGTGGTAGTGATGGGTGGTGGTGGTTGGTCGTAGGGGTAGTGGTGGTGGTGGTGTATGGTGGTTTTGGTGGGTGATAGGTGGGGTAGTGGTGATGGGTGGTGGTGGTGAGTGGTGGAGGTGGGTGGTAGTGATCAGTGGAGGTTGGTGGTGGTCGGTGGTGATGGTGGTAGGTGGTAGTGATCTTGGTGGGTGGTGGATGGAGGAAGTCATGGCGGGTGGTGACGATGGGTGGTAGAGGCGGGTGGGTAGGGGTGGTTGTGGTTGGTGGGTAGTAGTGATGGGTTGTAGAAATGGGTGGGTGGTGATGGTGGCGAGTGGTGGTGGGTTGTTGTATTGTTGGAGATGGGTGGAGATGATGGTAGCAGGAGGTATTGATGGGTGGTGTTGGTCGGTAGTGATGGGTGGTGGTGGTGGGTGGTGGTTAGTGGTAGAGACATGTGGTGGTTATAATGGTGGGTGGTAGGTAGGTGGTAGTGATGGGTGGTGGGTGGGGGTGGTTGCAGCGGGCGGTGGTTATGGGTGGTGATGATTGGTGGTGGTAGATGGTGGTTGTGGTTAGTGGTGGGGGTGGTGGTTATAATGGGTGGTTGGGGTGGTGATGGTGGGTGGTGGTTTTGGTGGATGGTGGGTGGGAGTGGTAGCAGCGGGCGGTGGTTATGGGTGGTGCTAGATGGTGGCTGTGGTTAGTGGTGGCGGGTGGTGGTGATGGGTGGTTGAGGTGGGTGGTGTTGTTTGGGTGGTGATGATGTTGGTTAGTGGGTTTTTTCATTTTTTTTACTTAATGTTTGATTTATAATAATATTATTTGATGATTTTAATTTAAAAATATTATATGGTTCAAATTTATTTTCAAATGTTCTCACAATAAGAAATGTTCTCGAAAAAAATCATACGTAGAAAAACCCTATTTCCAGGAATCGTAAGTTCTAGTCAATTGACCGCTTTATGCTTCAAAGGCTATTGGATTGACGCGTATTACCATGTGCTCTTATTGAAAATCCTTGGGTGTACAGGTAATTTTCATTCTTATTCTTTTCGATTTGTTCCCTGTGCTTTCATGAATCTATGTGCTTGCGTGTTTTAGATTTTGGGATCTAATTTAGGGTTCGTTCATTTTATTTCTTTTCATTTAATTCAAGATTGGTTTTTATGATATAAATGGAAGCATTGATACGATTATTTTGTGATTTTATAGTTCAATGAATCCTGGGTTTTAGTTTGGGGTATACAAAATAATATGCTTAATGTTTGCTATTTGGTACCGTCACAAACTAATGGTCCGGTAAGAATGTTAAAAAACTCATGTTATGTTCAAAGTCAAAAAAGAAAAATATCATAATTAAATTCAGTAAAGCTAACGTAAATTTTCAATATTAACTCCATTGCCAGGTCATTTATTGATGCGTCATCTGGGTTATATAGAGAATCAATGAAATTGATAAACTTGTCAACACCCTCCAGAACAAAATAAAATTTGGTAATATATTAAACTTAGCTATTGTACAACAAAAATACTCACTAATTGTTGTTTCAGAACATTTTAATACTTAATACTGGAAACTAATTGTAGATGGTACACTTTGTAATTCAATCGATAAAAATATTTGGGGTTTTTTTAAAGTCACAGATCTTTCACAAGTACTTTTAACATGGACTCATTCGTCATCTTCTATCCAAAAATCAACAAATGTAAAAAGAACTTCCCCAAATTCAAGCAAGATTTCATGAAAATAATACAAAAAGTGACAAAAAAGAAAAAAAAAACAATACATTGAAGCATACTGGGACAATGTAAAAAAAGAGTCTATTAATCATTTCCCTGATAGCTATATCAGTAGTGTTATAAACATGAGGATTGTATCTGGATTTACTCTTATACCCTTTGGTATCAAACAAGCTTATGGGGGCTGAAACTAACCGTGGAATAACTCCTTCACTTGAGAAAAGGTTAATAAAAGATACAAAGAAGTACATGACTCTGTTCACAAAAGTTAGCACAACCTAAGACTGTAGTTGAAGCAATAAAGTGCACAATGTAACTAATAAAGGGAAATAAATATAAGGTACTATAATAAACAAATTAATGAAATTACATAGCTATTTCATCGTAAAATATAACACACCCTTTGCTAAGATGGAAATTAGAAGCAGGACAAGTTAGATAATTTGATTTTTAAACATCGAGCCATATCATTATTTTGTAGATCCAAAACCTGAAAATATTGGGATAACGCATTGGGATTAAACAGTCATTCCACCGGTCCTTTTCCAATAAGTAGATTGCCTTAAAAGCTTTAGTATATCAACATGCAATCACAAGGATCATCCATTTATTGCACTTAACCCAAATACCTAATAATCATCTATTAAAGACTCAGACGAAAAGAAAGTATAAAATCCCTTGAATAAAAATAGATCAAAAAATTAATGCCTTTGAATCTAGATGCATAAAACTATCAAAGTAAGATAAAACTTTACTTAATCTAGCATTATAAAATTAAACTAAATTTGTCACCTACACACTAATATTAACCAAAATATAATTAATTGTTGTGTATTTTTCCTGAAAGGAATTCACCACTTAACCAGAAACAAATACAACTTGAAGATAAAAGAACAACATCAACTCACATAAGTAGTTTATAATCGCATAAAAGTATAATAAAGTTAATTTTTTTAATCATCTTTCTGTTAATTGATCCTTATCAACTTTTTTTATTAAACCAGATCTTGAACTTGTTTTGCAAGTAATGCCGACCAACAAGCCCAAATGTGACATGTAGGGCAATGGGTTTACTGATAATTCTCACCCTAATGATTGATGTTCTATTGTTTGTTTTCACTACAAGAATTCCATCATGTGCAGACGACACCTATCCAAACGACACATGTCATCGGCAAAAGTCACCCTATACCGACGACATGTCGTCGGTACAAAGGAAAAAAATGTTGACCATTAAACTTTGACCAGAAGGGCTATACCGACGACATGTCGTCGGTACAGACTCGGCGGGAAAAGATGAAAAATTGGCGGTATATCGAAAAGCTTTACAGACGACTTGTCGCCTGGAAAATGTTCTAAAAAAATATTTTCCATTTATTTTCTTTCCTTGTAGCAGAAATCCGAGACGACGTCGTTTTATGCGACCTATTCAGACGACTTGTTGTCGGTATAGGTTGATAAAAATTTAATTTCCCTTTATTTTTAATCCGTGTTGCAGAACATGGGAGCGATGTCGTTTTTTGCGACCTATTCCGACGACTTGTCGTCGGTATAGGTTGATTAAAATCTAATTTCCCTTTATTTTTAATCCGTGTTGCAGAACATGGGAACGATGTCGTTTTGTGAGGCAATACCGACGACATGTCTAAAAAAGGGGGCCCCGATCCGCGTGAAATCTTTTATTTTATTTTATTTTATTTTTTAATGAACTAAAGCTATACGACGGCGTTTTGGTCGACCTATACCGACGTCTTGTCGTCGGTATAGGGTTTCCCGGATAACAAAACCCACTTTCAGCTTTCATTTTGGAGTCGCTCACCATTTCCTCTCAAAGCTTGCAATCGGCGATCTCATGGGCTAGAAGTTGATTCCGAGTTCATCTTCCACCAAGGTAAGGGTTTTGTTGCTTGATTGCTTCTTAATTTCTAAATGTTTTGTCCTTTATTTTAATAATATGGAGCCCTAAATCACTGCTCCATTTCTCTCTGTTGATTGAGCTACATTTCTCTCTATTGATTGGCAACAAGACCACCCCATAGAAAAGGAATTCCGTTTTTTTTGACCACATTATGAGGTTAGTTTATGGATTTTTTAATTTTTTTTCTTAAACTATACCATACCACAAAGACGATGCAGTGATTTTTTTTTTTTTTTTCATAGATCATGATATGTATATGCAACATAATAACCACTTTGAATTGCATTGTATGAATGATTTTAAATGGTGATAATTTTAGTGGATTAGATGTGCTTCAAGGGATATATATATATATATATATATATATATATATATATATATATATATATATATATATATATATATATATATATATATAAAAGGACCACTTTGAATTGCATTGATATGAATGGTTTTAAATGATGATAATTTTAGTGCATTAGTGTGATAAGAACTCAATCGCACTCATTAATTTAGTTTCCCAATAGTGCATTAGATGATAATTTTAGTGCATTAGTGTGATAAGAACCCAATCACACTCATTAATTTAGTTTCCCAATAGTGCCAAAAAATCTTAAACTAGATAGACATACAATTTGTGAAAACACTAACAAAGAGCATGCAACAATGATATAACCGAAACAACTAGAAACTCTAAAAAAAGTTAAGGGTAAGCTTTATATAGACATTATATTTTGAATTAATACATAAAAACAATACTTAACAAACGAAATTCAAGGAATCATCTTCACAATTTGATTTTATATGCAACCTTATAGAACTAGCAAACAAACTTCACAATTTGAGTGTTTAATTTTGTTAGTGACTTAATGTTGGTCATTACGACTTTAGCTTAATTAGGTTATTAATAGCAACGTACTTTTAGTAATTTTAAAATAATTATAAAGTAAATGTGATATAGAACTAGCAAGTAAATGTGATTTAGTTTTTAAAAAAAATCAATAAAAACAAAATACTAAATTAATTGTAAAATCAAATTAAATTAGTTTTAAAATCAAATTAATATTAGTTTAAAACAAAATCAAATTAATTATAAAACCATATATAAATATAAAAATGAATAAGAAAAATAAAGGAAAAAACTACAATGATATAATTGAAACAACTAGAAACTCTAAAAAAAACTTAAGGGTAAACTATATATGGTTTAAAACAAAATCAAATTAATTATAAAATCAAATTAAATTAGTTTTAAAATCAAATTAATATTAATATTAAAATAAAATAAAATAAATTATAAAATCAAATTGATATGATTTTCTTATTAAAACAGGTTGAATCGTTGATTTTTAGTTTAAGTTTCTTCTGCATAACCATTGTGAATACTCTATCCAATCCGTCTGATTTTTACTTTTCGAGTACATATATTTTTATATATTTGTGAATACTATATCTATTCTTAGGTATATATTTATTTATATAGCCTAAATACAATCTAACTTTCGATAACTATATATATAATATAATTTTTAATAATGAAACAACAATGACGATCGATAAGAGTTGGATTAGAGAGAACCGAATGTCTTCAAAATACTTGGAAGGTCTTAAAAACTTTATGAAGATTGCTGAGAAACATGTCAACTCCAAAGGCAAAGTGCGGTGCCCGTGCAAAACGTGTGTGAATTCGTATCGACATGTTTTGCCTACGGTTTATGCCCACTGACATGACATTGGGTTTCTAGAAACATATACTACGTGGATTCATCACGGGGAGAAACATGTCGGTTCTTCGGATTTAAGCTACAATTCGACTCCAAGAACAAACATTCCAGTAAACACGCCCACAAGTAATGAGATGTTTGATGTAATTGATGATGTTATGGCGGAACAAAATACAAATGAAGAAAATATAGACAAGGAGGGGCGAGGTATAGACCCGGAATTTGATGATTTGTTTGAGGAGCTCAATACCAAGTTATACCCTGAATGTAGCGATATGTCTGCCTTAAACTTTTTGGCAAAGTTGTTGCATATTAAAGTGATCAATAGATGGACAAATAGTTCGTTTGATCAACTTGTAGAGTTACGAAGAGCTGCTTTCCCGAAGAGCAAGATTCCAGCTTCACACTATGAAGCTAAAAAGAAGTTGAGAAAGATAGGGTTAGGATATCAATTGATCCACGCTTGCAAAAATGATTGTGCTTTGTCTTGGAAGGAGAACAGTTCCATGCAAAATTGCCTGATTTGTAAGGAGAGTAGATGGGTGGACACAACTACAAAGGGGAAGAAAGTACCACAAAAAGTGTTGCGATACTTTCCTGTGACTCCAAGACTTCGACGAATGTATAGCTCCAGATTCACAGCTAAAGATATAAGTTAGCATAATACTAGACGCTCAATAGATGGTATGATGTATCATCCGGTTGATGGGAAGTCATGGCAAGATTTTGATCAAAGATATCCAGAGTTTGCTAAAGAACCTAGAAATGTTCGTCTAGGTTTGGATGCTGATGGATTTAATCCATTCGGCAACTTTAATAGTACTTATAGTACTTGGCCGGTTATATTAACTACCTACAATACACCACCATGGATATGTATGAAAGAGTCTTCTTTCATGCTAACTTTGCTGATTCCTGGCCCTAAATCACCATAAAAGGACATTGATATTTTCTTGAGGCCTTTGGTGGATGAGTTGAAAATGTTGTGGTCTGAAGGAGTCCAAATGAGAGATGCGTCAACCAACACCGTATTCAACATGCGTGTGATGTTGTTATGGACTATCAATGATTTTCCAGCGCGTGGAAGTTTGTCTGGTAGGAGCGGTCAAGGTTATTTAGCATGCCCTACTTGTAACGCAGACACATCTTCAATTCATGTCACCAACACGATGTCTTATGTTGGTCATAGATGATTCTTGCATATGAACCATAAGTGGAGGCAAAGTTTATTGTTTAATGGTCAACCTGAGAGAAGGCCACATCCAAGACGATTTAGCAATACAGCTATATTAAAGCAATTGGCTTGTCTCCCTGATCATATTCCCGGGAAACATCCTGAGCATGAGGGTGCAACAAGAAAGCGCAATGATGAAACAAGAAAAAAAGAGTTGAATTGGACGAAACATAGTATCTTTTTTAAGCTTGAGTATTGGTCTTCCCTCGAGCTAAAACACAATATAGATTTTATGCATGTGGAGAAAAATGTGGATGAGAGTTTTATAAATACTACATTGATGAATGAAAAAACCAAAGACAAAAAAGAGGCAAGAGAAGACTTGAAAAATATGGGCATTCGGCCACATCAGTGGCCAAAAGAGAAAGTCAACAAGAGGAAGAAAGTCAATAATAATAAGGAAGACAACAAGAAGAAAATAATACTACCACATGCTGATTACTCTTTTAAACCAATTGATCGACAACGATTCTATCAATTCATTAAAGGAGTGAGGCTACCTGATGGTTTTGGATCGAACTTTAATAAGAAGGTGAATGATACAGCATCAAATTTGGTTGGGCTAAAGTCTCACGATCATCACATCCTCTGTGGGAAGCCGTTCGAGCGACTATACAGGGCAACTGCCAAAGAGCTTATAAACAGCACAAACATGACGTGAAATATTATTTTGATAGTGTTGGTGGATATGATGATGTGGAAGGTGCAAGACAAACTCCACCGGATGATATGGATGAGGAAGCTTGGAATAACATGATCGATCTTCTTTTTTTGGATGAGAGTTATAGGAAGCAGTGCAAAGAAGGTAAAGAAAGCAGGTCCAAACTTCAAATTACGAGTTCTCATGGAAGTAGAACATATGCAGACAGACGACATGAGGAGGTAACTAAATTTATTTGTATTTTATAAAAAAATTTATTAACATTTATGTAAATATATTAATTGTTTTTGGCTTATTATAGAGAGAATGAGGAGAAGACCCGCAACATATCGACGGTTGGAGACAGATCCGATTTAAAGAAAGTCGGGGATGGTGTACACCACAAGCAGAAGTCGTTTGGGTAAGTAATAAAAAAAGTTAATAAGTTTTTTGATAAATATGTTATTATTATTTTAGTTAGTTTAAGGTATAATATTATTATTTTAGTGTATAAATTTAGTTATTTTTTTAATTAATATACTTTTATTTTTTTTCTTTATCTTAGGAAAACATTCAACGAGAGAAGATGGTGATGCAATCACAACTCGGGGAGAACGAAAAGTTAAATGAAGAACAATGCCTCGCTCGTGCCCTCGGTGAGAGACGTGGGCATATTCGCGGAATTGGAAGGAAACCAAGCATCAACAATAATTTATTTCCAAATGAACATACCAATCGTTCCAAAGCTTCCACATCCCAATCTTCAGATAATCCCCAAGTTGCTGTATTATCCCAACAAATGCAATTCATGCAGCAACAAATGCAACAAATGAACCAAATGTTTAATAACACTTTCGCGTCTTTCATTCCAAACTTCCAACCACAACCAATGCCACAATTCCAGTTTAATCCCAATATGGTTCCACAAAATAACCCCGAAACATCAAATGAACTCGCGGAGGATGATGATGATGATGATGTTGATGATGGTGGTGGTGATGATGATGATGATGATGATGACGATGATGATGAGGAGAACTAGAATGGTAATGACAACAATGTTTGTTAAAAACTTCCTTTTTTTTGTTATTTTGTTTGATGATGTTGATGATGATGGTGATGATGATGAGTAGAAGGAAAACTAGAATGGTAATGACAACAATGTTTGTTAAAAACTTGTTTTTTTTTTTTTTTTTGTTTTGTTTTTGTTATTTTGTTATGTAGTAGAATTTGAAAGGTATGTTATGTTTATTAAGTGCTTTTGGATTTTAATCATATGTTATCTTATGTTTATATTATTCTGAAAATATCCCATGTGGATTTGTTTTAAATGGTATATATAACAAAACTGGTGGATGATATATAAAAAAAAAAATGGCTATAGAGACGACATGTCGTCGGTATAGCTTTCCAACTGTAAAAACGATTTTCATTTTTCAAAACGACAAGTCGTCTCTATAGCTCTCACTTATCCAAACGACATACCGTCTCTATAGGGTGAGAATAAAACTTTTTCTAATTTCCTCGAAAATTAATCCCGACGACCCTTTCCAGACGACTTGTCGTCTGGACAGAGTATGCTATACCGACGACACCTGTATCGACGACATTTTCGACTTTTAGCGACGGAGCTATACCGATGACTTTTTACAGACCAAATGTCGTCTCTATAGGCTTTACCGACGACAAGTCGTTTGGACAGAGCTCAAAAATGTCGTCTGCATAGTATACGATCCTTGTAGTGTTTTTAAACGGACATGCAGGAACAACATATGCTTATTTCATACCAAAAGGTCAAATGGTGAGAAAATAGGTAAATTACGAAAATACCCTATGTTATAATGTTTTTAACACTTGAGCCGGTACGATTTCATTCTTGTTATTCAATATTTATTAAGATTGTTTTCGGTAGTTGATATATATTTTTTTTTATTAAATGACAAGTAAAGAAATTATTCACATGAACTATCATTATGAATAAGAATTTTATGTTATCACAGGATGGTGAACTACAAAACACTTGATGGTGAACTAGAAAACACTTGCAAGCAACTGTGGAAAATGTGCGTTTTCTTGTTTGGTTTTTCTTTCTGTTAGTTGTACGTAATGATAGTTTTGTTGTACTTAAAGTGTCAACAAGTTTGAGCTTATTCTCTGTGTCCGTTATTTAAGAATTTATTGTAAGTTGTAGTTCAAATCGACTACATGCCCTTTAACTTCAGACTTCTTGAAAATCCATAGTGTTTGTGATTATTGCTATGTTGCATCTTTTTTGTTGCAGATGGAGTTGTTGAAACCTCATGCATTATACATTGAAAATCTACCGATTTATAGCATTGTACTTTCACTTTGTTGGTTATTAGCACAATATACTTTAGATAACGGTAAAAGAAGTACCTAAAATACCTTCCATGGGTTGTGCTTAGCACGGGTCTCAAAATTTTCTAGTGTGTGTGTGTGTGTGTGTATATATATATATATATATATATATATATATATATATATATATATATATATAAGTAATGATCTTTATGTTTTTTATTAGAAATAAATTGTTTTATAAAATTTTTAAAAAAGTATATATGTTTTCCGTGGTTCCCACTATGGTTGTAAAGGTACCGAACGAACACGAACAATGACTTGTTTATGTTTTTTCGTTTAATTTAGCTGAACAAACGAACGAACGCGAACATATAAACGAACGAGTTTTCGTGTTCATGTTCGTTCGTTTAATAAATGATATTGTCATGTTCATTCGTTTATGTTTATGAACATGTTAAACGAACATAAACGAACAAAGACAAACAAACACAATTGAACATGTATAAGCATAAACGAACATATAATATAGTAATGTAATAATTTTTTATGAACATATATGAATGTAAATAAACTTAAACGACAAACATAAACGAACGTTCTTAAACATAAATGAACGAATGAGACCATTGTTCATGTTCGTTTATTTAAGTAAACAAATGAGAATTTGTATTCATGTTCATTCATTATTAAATAAATGAATAAAAATGAACTTCCTGCCGAATGGTTCGCAGAATGTTCGGTTCGTTTACAACCCTAGTTCTCACACCTAGTGTGTCACAGAGAACCACACTTTGTGTAGTAAAAATTGCCATGGCACCTATGTGGCACCCACTTGGTAGAAGAGGAAGTGTGGTTCTTGTGACACCATACCCTCTAGTCTAAGGTAACCAACTAGGATTTTTTTAAAATATCCTTGCAACTAGGAATAACGTATTTTCAGGTAAAAAGAAGCAAGTGTGATAGTTGAGGTGTCTAAAACAACGTTACTATGATCGGAGGTAGATTTAACTTGTGTTACAAAAATACCATTTTGTACCCTTTTTTATATTTGTTCGTGTTAAATGTGACTTGAGCATTTGGAGCATTCGTTTAAATCATTTGAGTTCAATGGAGCACTTGGGGTTCATGAAGCATGTGATAAAGGAACAGATAATCTGAGAAATGGATGAATCTCCTGACAAAGGAACAGAGCAAGTGACAAGGGAATGAATCTTCTAAAAGAGGGTATGGAGCACCTAGAAGTGGAATGGAGCATCCTGGTGCGTGGATGCGCCACATAGAAATCAAGGTGTGCCGCTATTGAAACTTGATATGCCACCAAGTGACATGATATGCTACCAAGTGACATGATATGACATCAAGTGACAGGATATGCCACCAAGTTGTCACACCCTAAAATCGGAACGGCGGAATCGTTCGGGGATGGAGGACGTCATGTCAAGTATCACAAGATATGTATATGGTAAGAAAGTAATGAACAACCATTTCATTTAGAAAGAAAGTTTTTACAATATGTGTGTTCACAAAACATAGAAGTCATAATCAAATAACAAAACAAGACTTGAAGCTATAATGCTCCATCTTCTGAAGTCCCAGCATGAGCACCTGTCTAATAGTCTCCTGAGAATACAAGTTATTTGAAAGAGTTGATCAGCAATTAAGCTGGTGAGTTCATAAGATTTTAGTGATGTGAGTAAGCTGTAAAATGTGGTTGAAAATGTATATGCACAAGTGATGTAAGCTATAAGTTCTGTTTTGAAATGTTCGCCTGTTCCTCTAGAAAATCCTATATTTCCTACTTGAATGGAAGTTAATTAAAATGACACTACAAGCCTTTCTATGCGTACTAAGTGGGTACAAGTTATATATACTTAGAGTAAATAAACAATCGATTGTGTGCATCTGCCCTAAACTCACAACCCAACGGGGAACCGCAAGTAAGGCGGATAGCACACATTCCATTGGTTGTTAGATCGTTGTCATATATAACCTTGGTGTATTCACTTGTTACTCATGGAGTTATTTGTAATGGTTCCTTTATATTTAATGGAGAGTTCTTTTAAGAAAACCTATATTTCTTATAGTAAAATAATGACTACGATGATTACTTTTATAATAGCTTTGTTTATACTGCTATATATAATCTGATATCGGGTAGAAAGTTAATTGGGTGAATCTGCCCTAAGCCCACAATCCAACGGGAACAAGACGTCGGGCGGAAAACACACATTTAGCTATCTATTAGATATTAGTTTTATATATAAACATGGTGTATAAACTAAGGTGTTATAGAGTTAGTCACCTAAGGTCTCTAAAACTGTACTGGCTTAATAAAATGGATTAAGCCCTTTTTATGGGAAATCTCTAGTTTTGTATACCAAAAATACCGACTTTGATAACTAAGTTTTGTACTAGATTAACTGTGCGTTGACTCTGTGTCCTATGACCTGATCCATACCTGGTACCCTTATGATCACTTAATGTATACTAAGCATAGATATATATAGATTCGGGTAGATAATAGATTGGGTGACCTCAGTTCAAGCCCACATCCAACAGAAACAGGAATTGAAGCGAAGAGCACACATCCTATTAGCTGTCGGAATCTACTAGCATATATGTATCCTATAGTGTATATGTTAAGGAATCATAAAGCTAGCATTATGATCCTCACCTTTAATCGTATCCTTCTACCAAGGCATCCTCTGTTCTGAGTTAAACCCCACTGTTCCTTTTTCAAATGTAGAAGTATATTCTCCCTAGTTTATAGCTATCTTGTCTACAAAATAGATCAACTTTCAAGTGGTACTGACACTTTATGAAAGTAGTGGGAGAAGTAAATACACAGATGTCGTTTAAAATGACCTGCGGATGTACTAATAACCTGAAAACAAATTTGTTTTATTACGGTCATAATGTGAATGCTAGAACCCCTACTAAACGCTCTCAATGTAAAGAGACTGAGGGAACCAAACGCGACTCCAGCAATTCCTTGCAAGCCGTGTAATTCACATTAAAGTTATATGATCATGAATACCCAATATAACTATCACTAATGCGTTAGTGATTCATTGATATAATTAGATCCTATCTGTGTGTTCTCATGCTATAGCAACCTAACTTGTTTGTTATGTTATGTTCTATTCTGGTATTGTTTGATTCTCTCCACTGTTTGTTCTGTTCTAGTATTGTTTGATTCTCTTCACTGTTTGTTCTGTTATGGTATTGATTCCTTGTGTGCTTCATTGTAATAGAAGTAATGAATAGCATTCTCCTAAACTATACCTATAATAGTTTACTAATGCTCTACTTAGACTGTTACTTAAATGACTCATTTCTCTACTAAGTTATGCTTTTACTTTAATAACAGAGATTTGTACAACTATAAAGTAACATAACTTTAAACGAGTTTTGAAATGTGTTGACAACTTATAAATAACATAAGTAACATTTGGAAATATGTTTAACAACAAATATTTACACAATTATCATTGTGTTCAACCTGTATTCCCCCCTTTAAAACAGTTAAAATGGTTAAATGATTCAATACGGGGTATGAACTCACCTGATGTGGGTGATTCAAACGGGTATGCGTGTAAGGATGAGAAGTTCGACGAATGAAGTCCCGAGACACAATAAGTCCTAAATGATATATAATGACACTTGTTGGCATGAATATAGTGTTTATAATCAACTATATGAAAGGAAACACCTTCCGGGACTAGGAAAGACCTTGACCAAGTGTTGGAATCACATGTGATTCAACAAAGGAAGGTAGAATGGCACTCACATGATTTTACTACCATGCATTTACGGCCCAAAGGAGTATACGGCCGTAAACTCATGGTTACTCATGTATGAATGCAAGTTTGAAGGCTAGGGAATGATTTAGGGACCTTAGGTCTACCCTAGGATGAGGAAGACCACCTTCTTTGGAGTTGTTGAGGTGTTTACGGCCCTAATGAGTTTACAGCCGTAAACTCATGGCCATTTATGTTTATGAGGGTCCTAAAGGTCATAATGAAGCATCCTAAATTCAAGTCTAAGCCTTTGGAAGTGTTTGTGGCATCAAAACACCCTTAACTTGATTTTTCGGCCCTTGGACCATTTTGGCTTGTGTTTGCGGCCATAATCACCAATGGGTGATGGTATTTTGATTGTTTTGAGTCCTAAACAAATCAAGGTAAAGTGCTAGGCTAGTCTCTTGGCTTAAGGAAGGCATTTGGGGCATTTTGGCACCATGAAAGGGAGTTCACGGCCCAAGAACATCCTTGGCCGTGAACTCTCTTCTAACCCTTGTTTCTTAGTGTTTTCAAGCCCTAGACATGTCAAGGGTTGTTCTATGTTTGGTTCCAAGGTCTATAGGGGCATAAGGCACAGTTTTGGCCTCAAATTTAGTGTTCACGGTCCAAGAGGATCTTGGGCCGTGAACACCCTTTCCTTGGGTTTTATGATGATTTCCATGTTATCTAGTCATGTAGTACCCTTTAATACACTCTAGGGTTGAAGTACTTACAATTGGGGGTGAACAGATGAAGATCCTTGAGAGAGAAATCGGGTTTTCTCTGGTTGGAATTGAAAGAAATGAACCAAAATGGCTAAGTCTCCTTATATAGCCTTTAAGGTTTTCGGTCCCAATAACATTTTTGGACCGTGAATTCCAAACTCTTGAAGTTCTGGGCACTTGTTGCTACATAATAAACCCTAGGGTATCCTCTCTCCTAATATCTTCCGAAGCACTAACTTTAATAACACTCAAACTTATCCCAAAACTTTGAAAGTTAGCAGAACGGATTTGACTTCGATTGCTGTGGATGGTTTTATCGAATGGAAATTTTTGGGTTGTCACACAAGTGACATGATATGCCACCAAGTGACAAGATATGAAACCAAGTGACAAGATATACTATTCATCAGGTGGATGCGCCATTATGGAGATAATGTGCCAACTTAGAGTGTAATTATGCGAAATTGATCAAGATACGTCATCCACATTCCTGCTGCACCATCTTGATGCAAGGATGTGCCACTTGGTTCCTTGATATGCCAAGGTATCCGTTGATAAGTCGTATGCTATGGAGTCCCCTATGATGGTCAAGTCCGTTCAAGGAAGCTCAGAAGTTGAATATGATCAAGGATTATTGCTTGATATGCCACCATGATGGTTGATATGTCGTGGTGATCTTGATGTGCCGCTCTTGCATCATCATGTGCCACTATGTATCATGATGCTCCATCATGTGTGTTGTTGATGCTAGTACAAGAATGAATGTTCCAGAAGATGTTGCATGGCGGAATGTGATTGGTTGACATCATTCATGGGCCTACTAGTTAATGGGCTTGGCCCATTAGGGTTTTAGGTTTGATCCTTCAAATATAAATATAGATGCATGCTAAGTCATTTGTGTCGTTTCTTTTGTATCCTTAGTGGGTAGGACGAGTCTCTGTTTGTTGTACTTCTAATATCTGTTTAAGAACTCTGTTAATAAAGAATACTCCCTTTCTACATGTGGATGTAGTCACCTTGACCGAACTACCTAAGTATTGTGTCTTTGTGTGCTTTTGGTTTCGTGTGTTATCCACATTACTTCCTAACAAGGGTCATCAGAACTTGGAACGTGTCATCAAATTTGTTTTGAGTCTTGACAAGCATCGCCTGTTTTCCCTAACAAGTGGTATCATAGTTGCGGTTGGTGCTCTGTTGATTGAAGATGGCATCTCACAAATTTGATTTGGAGATGTTTAATGGTTCAAATGATTTCACTTTGTGGAAGGTGAAGATGAATGCTCTTCTAGTTCAACAAGGATGCGCAACGACACTGGAAGGAGAAACGAAATTGCCAAAGGACATGGCGGTACATGTGGATATTTGCTAACTTATCCAAACAATTTTGGGCGGAAGCAGCTAACACTGCTTGCTATCTGGTGAACAGATCACCATCACTGTAATAGACTTGGAACAAAATATATTTGGATGCCCCACATATGCTCATTTGAATGATGGTAAACTTGAGCTAAGGGCAATGAAGTGCATATTTCTAGGATATGCAACATGAGTAAAAGGTTATCGGTTATGGTGTACAGAAGAAGGAAGAAGTGCTAAACTTATCATGAGCATATATATAACCTTTGATGAATTTTCCATGAGTAACTAGGGATGAGGTGATACAAGTCAATTATGGAAGAAAGATTAGGGTGCTATCCAGAAGGCGGAGTTTGCAACAAACACCCCCCCCCCCCCCCCCCGACATAGTTTTGTGATAAATGAGGAATAGGAGGGTGACATGGAACAACATAGACATGGGGAATCCCTTGATTAAATCATGGAAAAAGTATATGGTGATGATGATGCCAGGAAGGACAACTATATGAAGCTTCTGGAGAATGAGCATGCGATGAACGATTTAGGAGATGCAAAAAAGATAACAAGGATGGAAATTCGGAGTGATAGAAGAGTAGGATGGTTATACATTTATCACTACATTGAGAAATTAATGAGGTTGTTCTATCGTGATCAATCCAAACAAGTTGGTACTTCTTTGGTGGTTCAAGGCAATCCAGGTAAAGCTCATTGGGATGTGGTTATGTAGATCTTGCAACAGTTGAAGGGAATGCTTGATGCTTTTCAAGTGTATGGTGCCAATTCACGACATACAGACTTGGTTGGATTGATAGACTTGGACCATGAAAGTGATTTGAAGATAATAAGAACATTGGATATTGGTCTTGTTTAGAGTCTTCTTTTGAAGGTGGAAAAACCTTTGACGTTCTATGATAGCTTTAAGGGTTTTGAGCATTCTAACACTCCTATGGTGTACATGAAACCATATAAACCATGGATCTATGTTTTCTCTATCATACATGTAAATATTCAGTATTCCAAGGTTTTAATCCTAACTAGCATAATATGAAGCAACTATACTACAAAGCATAGTTCGATGACATACCTTTTGATGGAGCTTAAAGTCTTGAACCTTTAAGAGCTTAGTGCCTCAAGTGTTACACCTCAAATGGAATCACACAACACCAAGAACTCTTGGAATAATTTGAGAATAAGGATACTTAGGTTCACACTTATGAAATCGGTTTGCCCTTGTTGTGTACACACACTAGTGCCATTTCATGAACCATAGACCTCTTTATATAGTGTGGAGGATTAGGGTTACATTCATGTAAACCCTAATACCCATGAACTTTCATTTCCATAGGATCCATGGGTTAAACACTCCGTGGACTATCCATGAAAGCTTAGCCCAACCTAAATGAACTTGGCCCACCATATATATATATATATATATATATATATATATATATATATATATATATATAAGAGTCCATATTTAATTAGTTCATTTTGATCACTAAATTAATTCTCAATTAATTCTTGATTAATACTAATTAAATAATATGATTTCATATTAATATATTAGAACCTATAATATATTAATATAAATCACTAGTATCCTTTTTCTCATTTACTCTATCCAATTGTTCCGATGCCATGCAACCCAGATGGACCATGCTAGTCTCGGGTCGAATACATACCGATAATAGTTATGGGCTTAGACATCTAATGCAACACTCTCCCACTTGGATAAGTCTAAACCTATTATTGCGTATGACTCCAAAACCCGACTAGCAATCGTAGCCTTAAAGCCGTTGTCGAACTCTGATCTAGTCAATGACTTGTCCATTAGATAAGGGATCATATATTCCTCCATTCTAGATATCAAATGGACTGAGACATGGATTATAATCATTCAATCTGTCCATTTGTTGTTTCCCGATCTCCGATTTATGACTACCGACTAATTGAACAAATCAAATTAGTCCAGGATCGGCCAAGCTCTTAGGGGTTTCATCACTAAATCATCTAGGGGCCCGCAGATATCACTTTTATCCAAAACAAGGGTAAAAGGAATGGATAAACTTCGTCTCATATGCTTGTTCTGCTACTTGTTAAGTCATACACAAAGGCACGTTTTATAACATCGAGTTACCAATGTGTTTTCATGCAATCAGTGTATAACTAACTCATAGTCAACAACTCATATCTCTAGGTTTGAAGAATATAAGATATTATCGTCTCATGATCACTCGTGATAAAATCCATGAAGTGAGTCAAATGAGCGTGTGTCTAATCCAATACTCATAACTTATGAGCACTCATGAATTTTTTAGCAACTTTCACTATGTCCAACATCTTAGACATCTACAAACTAACTTCATGACAGTCTTGCCTTAATACCTACTTCCGACGTATTATCGACTGTGGATGGTTTGAATAACTTAGTCATTCGTGAAGAATGACCTAGTTATTCAGGAAGTCAAAACATGCAAAGTGAAACACAAGAATAACTGAATCCAATATGGTCTCAGAACTTATGAATATAAATAGATCACCTTTTATTTATCACCATATTGATTACACATTATTCATTGTATAATTTATCAACTAATCAACTTTATACTTGAATCAAAACAATAGTCAGGCCATGGTCCTAAGCTTGCACACTATGTTTATCCAAACAATAGTCATGCCATACACCAAGTATACACACTATGTTTGCCCAACCATTCGTTATGCCATACACCAAGTATGCACACTAAGTTTGTCTATGATCTTTACTTTGTGAAATAGATCAATTGAACATAATTCCAATGATTCTCATTTCACAATCCCAAATCCTTATCGTAAATGTAAGAATTCCAAATTCCTACCATTTACCGAAATCTGTTAGAGTTTAAACTTATATGCATTGATCCTCTTATAATGATTATGCACAAAGTCACAAAGACTTGTGAACAGTCATTACAGAGTATTCCAATGGAGATCAACTCCATGGAAACAAAATTTCATATTCAAAGTACATTGCTTTGAACATCCTTTTTGCATTAAGTTTTCTAATCTTACACAAATTGAATAACTTCCACCTATGGAAACATTTCCATATTCCCATTTTGACTATTACTTCTGAACAAGAGTTGCCTCTTTTCATAATATATCAATATGGTCCTTTCCAAAATTAACACTATACTTCCAACTGTCCATGAGCAACCAATCTTTGGTAAACCTTAGATTATCCTCGACAATTGCTTAATCATCTTAGTCATATCCAATTCTAGACTGTTCCCCTCTTGATGCACTAGACATTTGGAAAAATTTAGAACATGTGAATATTATAGCACATGCAATCGATCCTATATCTAAAGCATATGGAACACGATTCATGATGTCTCACAAAAAGACATGATACTAAACCAGTCTTTTGCTATAATATTTCTATTTCTATTTGCTATGTTCTCATAATTCAGATTATGAAAAGGGATGTCGTAATCATAATCGAATTTTAGAACGCAAATAATGGACCCATATATAGAATTACCTTATGTTTAGCTATTCCAACACAAAATTTATATATATATATATATATATATATATATATATATATATATATATATATATATATATATATCCTTGACTAAAGATGATTAAAACCTCAATCTAACCTTTTAGAATTGAAATGAAGTATAATTTCCTCTCCTTTAATTATAGCAAAACAACTTTTCCCAATTGAACTTTTGTTTTCTATAATTAACATTGCTAACTTTCAACACTTATCATAATTATCATGCTCCAACTAACATGATGATTATTAGCATAACACTTATGCTCCCACTAGCTTTGACATGTACTCAGAAATTAGCTGGACTTCTAGAAATCAATACTTTATTGACTTTCTTATCAAATTTCAGACTTCTGATATGAGATGCTTTGATAAAACTTTATTAAAATCATACACCTTTACTTAGATACCACACATGTGTGTCTATACAATTTCAGAACTTTGAAAAGGGATGTCGTAATCATAGTCTCAATTGTTTAGACCTTTGTCATTCCTCAAAAGTCCATGTTAGTGTGTCGGTTAACCACACATGCTCCACTAACGACTTTGAGAATAAAAAAAATCACAATTACTATCTACTTAAAATCTACTTAGTGAAAGCGTTTCCTCAACATCATTTTCATGAATCGGAGAGAAACCTTATGAAACTTAGATTTTATGGTGTATGAGTTCCTATCCATATGAATTTTTTAAAAACATAATCACAAGACAAGGTTAGTGACAAATCCAAATTCATATGGACCGAACTTGTGCAATCTTAACTTCTTGCCACCTTTCAGCACAAGGGCCTACCATTGCTTCCACGTTGTTATGCAACCAACTGAGAATTCTCAGAACTCATATGTAAAACCAATTTTAACTGGAATGGGAAGAGAAATAGGAATATGTCAACACGATAGGTTATAAACCTGAAGTCGTGAGATAGTGATAAACTACATGTTTTATTCTTGATTAGATCTTGCAATTCTTCTAGGATCTTTTAGACTCCCACTGTCCTCTTTACATATAAGACTCTCTTGCCAACACCCATTCTTTGACGACCAAATATTCAAGAGATAGTTCGGATTCTTATCAAGACAAAACACTTCACACAATTGGCCTTAGTTGGTCTTTGTTTTATCCAAAACATCACAACTTACCAATTTCAAATGTACAAGAGTAGGACACATTTTACTCTTACATTTGTCAAGTGTTAATAAACTTTTCTTTAAAATGTGTCACTCAAGTTACAATCTTGGAGTATGACCTTAAGACTTGTTTTGGAACGAAGTATGACTCATCTTCTTGATTTAGCCACTTCAACAATTCATGACTCCTCTTCTTAGCCATAATAATGCACTAAGATGTCCTTAGAGGATTAATTGTGATATGGTCTCACAATCATTAAGATGATCATAAAACATGATACTAAAGTACTCTCCCATCTTTTCAGATTTGAGAAACTTTTTATCTTTCTGCCAAATTTGATTCTTCTCATTCGTTCTGCCTTACATTGAAACTGTTCCAATGTTTTAGAATTATACTTTAACTTGTAAGTATAACCATATTTACTAAACTTTAGTAAATCATGACGAATAGTCTTATCGATCTTTTGTGGTGGACTTGACCAGTTCACAAGAATGTGTACTCGATCCCTTAGTCCTTCACTTGACTCACATATACATGTGAACAAGGAATTAGTCTTAATTTTTCAAAGATGAAAATTCTAATTCATCATACTATACAACTTGCATGATTCCAAGTTTTGGTCCAATTGAAACTTAGGTGATGAGAATCTTTCCTTGTTTTGTAAATTTAGACACTACCACAAATAAAAAAATCAAATTCATATTTCGATTATTGCTAGAAACATACAAATATCAATTTTCAATAAAAGACATTGCAAGGAGATGTAAAATAAAATAAAACCAAATTTTATTTATTTATAAAATGCGGAAAAACTTTTCCTTACAATGCAGATTTAAATGAAACTATTCTATTACATATTTCCTAGCAATCTATCATAACTCTTAAGTAGTAGCTCGAGAATCCGATCTTCGAACCATGCGATTGAAATCCATCTTCGCGATTAGATTCATCATACTCTTCTTTTAAGCTTCATTCCCTTTGCTTGATCCTGTCACATCATGTACTAAGAATCAAAACTTAGGAATTTAACAGAGTTAGATAGTGGATTTTACCCGAAGTAGAGTCAAACTTTTGACTTTTCCATCCTTATGATCTTTCAGGTAAATTTGGCAGCTTTGCAACCAATTCCCCTTCCTTTGGAAATATAAACATATGGACCCTTTGGGAATGGTACACGGGACAATATCAGACTTAGCCTTTCTCTTTACCATTTGGTTAACCGAGTTAACTACGGCCGATCCCTTTCCGTTAGGAAGAGAAAGCTTTTTTGGATTTCCAATCTTACCATTGTCAATGTCCATGGAAGTTTGGGAAGTCGATTTTCCAATCAAATTTGCTTTACCAGTGCTCTAAATCATCGCTGATTTAGCAGCACCAAACAAATAGGTAAGATCATTAAGGGTCATGTCATGGTTTGTCATATACAAGTCCTAAAGGAACTCACTATGTGACCTAGAAAGTGATTCAATAACCAACTTCCTCAAGACATTGACACCTAAATCTCCCGACTTGTCAATATGTGAGCACACATAGACTTTGATTGCCAATAGGGCTTGAGAGACCTTGAACTTTTCAAGAACTTATGGGTTAGGGAGAATAATTAGAGGAGGTGGAGGAAGTGAAGTATGATTTCCGGGACATCATCTTCATTAGCAAGGCTTATTCCAAGATATTTGGGAAGATCATAGTTGTCTGAACCAGACATCTACAATGGGAGATATTCATGTTACTTGATTTAAGTCCTTAATATAACACCCAATATGAAATATTAAGGCTAGGACCCAACACAATATTTTATAACTTGGAAGAGGGATGTCGTAATCCAAGCTATAAAATATTTGAAGGTAGGCGAATGCCGATTCACCAATTTCCACCATGAAAAATGAAATAATTTATTAGGTTTTACTTGGATTTGAAAATCCTAGATCTTTTGAGATTCATTGAACTTTTCAATGGCATGTTTCAATCTCGATTGTGCCCTCTCAAGTTTTGTGACTGGGATGCCGAGCATCACAAAACAAGGTGTGAATAATCATGCAAATATACTTGGTACCCTTAATATTTATCACTTAATCGATGTGCCGGTTAACCACACACACTCCACCGATCCTATGATAAACATTAAGCCACCCTTTGCCTACCTTGTTAAATCAAGTTAGAGTACTGGTTAACCACACGTGCTCCACTAATCGACTTAAGCAAAGTGCAAAGTGTAATTTCATGGGTTAGCACCAAATTCACATTTTCGTAAGTAACTAAGATTGGGAATTCATAAGTGTCTAGTTACTTAGTATTTATCATTAATACTTTTAATGAAGGAAGAATTATAGTCTTGTCAAACCCGTTCAGCTAACGACCCTCCGCCAGTCAAGAAATCAGTGGGTGAGAGTGGACACCCATTAAACTGCCATTTTTTAGGCAGTAACCTTATACCCCCTCTTATAGACTGACTTTGTGAAAGAGGCCTACTAACGGTAAGACTGACTTTGTTCTTATACATATATATATATATATATATATATATATATATATATATATATATATATATATATATATTAACTTGGAATTAATGTATTCATGAGGGGAAACTTTACAAATTCCAAAACTTGAGGGCAAGTTTTGAACTATTCAAAACTTTTCAATTCCATAACTTATGAGTTTAAAGTAGTTTTAATAAAAAAACTCTTCAAGTTCCATAACTTGAGGACAAGTTATGGAAGACTTTAAAGCATTTAAAAATGAGACTTTTCAATTTTATAACTTATAGAATGAATTCAAGAACCTTTATATTTTCATAACTTATGAGTTTAATTAAGGTTTTTAAACTTTAATGAAGAGACTCTTGAACATCCATAACTTGAGGACAAGTTATGAAGTCCATAAAACTATTTTATGAGAAAGACTCTTCAAATTATGTAACTTATGCGTTTTAATGGATCTTTAAAAGAAATGACTTTCGGTAATCCATAACTTGAGGACAAATTATGGACTCCATTAAAACACATTTAGATCAAGAATTAACTAACAAACAATTTTGCAAATAATTCCTATGATCTACCAAAACTCATAAGTGTATGAACAATCATATCAACAATTTCAAGAATTACATGAACACACATAAAACTTGAAATTTTGATAACAACCTTCAAATTGGTTTACCATAATCATTACCACATCAAAAACATATTTTATAAGTCCAAAACAGTTTAAGGTAATCATTCTAGACCAATTCCAACCTTAAAACTCGAAAATATGCTCTCATGGGCTCCTACTCGTCGAGTGTATGAACCTACTCGATGAGTATAATGATTTTCTTCATGGAATCGATGAGTCCATCAGTGGACTAAGCGAGTCAAGTGCCCAGAAAGCCAGAATTTTCAATTTTTAAGCTATTCCATCAAGTATAAATGAAAACAAGCCTTGGCTCTGATACCACTGAAGGGTTTGAGCATTCTAACACTCCTATGGTGTACATGCAACCTATAAACCTTGGATCTATGTTTTCTTTATTATATATGCAAATATTCAATATTCCAAGGTCTTAATCCTAACTAGCATAATATGAAGCAACTATACTACAAAGCCTAGTTAGATGACATACCTTTTGATGGAGCTTGAAGTCTTGAACCTTTAAGAGCTTAGTGCCTCAAGTGTTGCACCTCAAACAGAATCACACATCACCAAGAACTATTGGAATAACTTGAGAATAAGGATACTTAGGTTCACACTTATGAAATTGGTTTGCCCTTTTTGTGTACACACACTAGTGCCATTTCATGAACCATAGACCTCTTTATGTAGTATGGAGGATTAGGGTTACATTCATGCAAACCCTAATACCCATGACCTTTCATTTCCATAGGATCCATGGGTTAAACACTCCATGGACTATCCATGAATGCTTAGCCCATCCTAAATGAACTTGGCCCACCATATATATATATATATATATATATATATATATATAAGAGTCCATATTTAATTAGTTCCTTTTGATCACTAAATTAATTCTTGATCGATACTAATTAAATAATATGATTTCATATTAATATATTAGAACTTATAATATATTAATATAAATCACTAGTATCCTTTTTCTCATTTAGTCTATCCAATTGTTTCGATGCCATGCAACCCAAATGGACCATGCTACTTTCGGGTCGAATACATAGCAATAATAGTTATGGGCTTAGACATTGAATTCAACAAGGTTATGCATTCAAAAGTTTGGTGCTAAGGAGAATCTGGAAGACATTGTGCAAGGTCATTGCCCAGAGAGAACTTCGAGCATTTTATTGGACTTGGTTGATGTTTGTAGGAGGTAAGGCCCTTCATTGCTTGATGGCAGGAAGGGATAGGTAGCTCTTGTTTAAGGTGGAGTTTAGAGGATGCTCAACTAAAGGTGGATATTGTTTAATGTGACTTGAGCATTTAGAGCATTTGTATGGAGCATTTAAATTAAATGGAGCACTTGGAAGTCAATGGAGAACTTGGGGTTCATGGAGCATGTGATAAAGGAACATATCATATGGAAAAGGTACAGATCTCCTGACAAAGGAACATATCAAGCGACAAAGAACATATCTTCTAAGAGGGCGTATAGAAACATTCTGGTGCATTAATGCGCCATTTGTGATCAAGATTTGATATCCTATGATTGGATGTGCCAGTTAGAAGTCAAGTTGCACCACCACTGAAACTTGATATGCCACCAAGTGACTTGATATGCCACCAAGTGACATGATATGTCATCAAGTGACAGGATATGCCACCAAGTGACATGATATGCAACCAAGTGACAGGATATGTCACCAAGTGACATGATATGCAACCAAGTGACATGATATACAACTAAGTGACATGATATGCCACCAGGTGACATGATATCTCATTCATGTGGTGGATGCACCATCAACATTTCTTATACACCATCTTGATGCAAGGATGTGCCACTTGGTTCCTTGATATGCCAAGGTATCCTTTGATGAGTCTTATGTTATGAAGTCCCCTATGATGCTCATGACTGTTCAAGGAAGCTTATAAATTGAAGATGCTCAAGTATTATTGCTTGATGCACCACCATGATGGTTGATATGCCATGGTGATCTTAATGTGCCACTCTTGCATGATGATGTGCCACTATGGATCATGATGCTCCATCATGTGTGTTGTTGATGATCATGCAAGAATAAATGTTCCAAAAGATGTTGCATGGCGCATTATGATTTGTTGACAACATTCATGGGCATATGGGCCAATGAGCTTGGCCCAATAGGGTTTTAGGTCTGATCCCTCAAGTATAAATAAGAATGTGTTCTAAGTCATTTGTGTCGTGTCTTTTGTATCCTTAGTGAGTATGATGACTCTCTGTTGGTTGCACTTGTAATCTATATGAATAAAGAATACCCATCTTGACCGTGCATGTAGGTCACCTTGATTGAACCACATAAATACTATGTCTTTGTGTGCTTTGGATTTCGTGTGTTATCCGCGTTACTTCCTAACAAGGGTCATCAGAACTTGGCAAGTGGAATTAGATTTGTTCCAAGTCTTGACAAGTATCGTCTGTTTTCCCTAACAGTTTGTGCCTAATAAATGTCTTACAACCATATAGACACATTGAGTGACAAATAGAATTTCTAGGAAGCCAAGAAATCGATCTCCACACTTGCCAATCGGATTCCAAAAAGATGATAATATTTGTCAAAATTGGAAGTACAATATTATTTTGGGAACTACAATGTTGTCAAAAAACTAAAAATCTACATGCACAATTTCTAATTTTGAAAACTAAGACTACCAATTTCTAGATTTTTAATGCCTGTTTTACATTCCATTTTGCTATAATAAACCGACAAACTAATAAAAGAATGATTTAAATATTTACAAAACTTTATTAAAGTTATATGTTCAGAAAATGAATGCTTCATAACTTTACAATAATAATAAATCTACAATACCAATTTTAGAAGAATGCATGGTATTTACAAACTATTGTTTGGCCTAAGGATGTGTCAACTCGTTCACTTGGAGGAGGTGACTTAGTTCTTTGATAAAATGTTATGTGGGTCGATTGAGGACATGGTGGTTTGTTGGGGTCCTTTTTGCGGGAAAATTCATTGAAGACTTGTTTCATTAACCATTTGGTTTAATGGTGTCAGGTTGTACTTTGCAACAAAGGTTTCCTGTTATATTTTAGGGAATGATATGGATTCTATTTTGATAATGATACCATGATTGAAAAAATTGAAAGATTATAAATGCAAAGAGGTAAATAAGATTATTGTTTCATTAGAGAGTGTTTTGAGAGCAATTCGGTACAACAAGGAGAGAACTATTCTCTAAAAAAGACTACTATCTCTTCTAACAGATATCCCTATATATAGACATAGGGAAGTTAGAAAGGAACACCTAAGTCTATAGTCTAGGTCTGCGAACTCAGACTAATAATGAAATCTAAACAGACTCGCCTAAAAATGAAGACATTAATACAAAAACATACCAGACTTATGGAACCACGTTCTCATAAAAAAATTGACAAAACAAAACAGTTGTGAAACCTAAAAATCTCCCCCTTTTATTTCAAGTGCCAGGTTGTCTTCATTTCACATCTTTAAACACTTTCAAAATAGTTCTAACCAATATGATACGAACCATGATTCACCACTACAATATATCGGAAACAGATTTCACATTATTTATGTTGTTTGACTTTCAAACTTCAGCTTGTGAAATCACATGTGAAAGTGTACTCAGTTGGGTACAAATGTTTATCTCTCAGAAACATCGTGCGGTTTCACTCTTTTCCACTCTTTGAGGTTTTATACATAATACCCCAAGGTTTTTTTTGAATGAACCCAACATGAAGGTATTCAAGATTATTAGGTTGGTTGAAGGGTTTCAAAATAGGCTTTCTATTCAACACTTTTCCAATTTCAACATCCATCTTGGAAACTTCTTGAATATACCCTCTGATTGTTCCTCTCAAGATCTGAAAGACAGGCTAATACTTCACTGGATCTCGAGATATAATGTTAAAAAGAAAAATATAATCATACAGATTCATCATTGGTAGATCGGCCAGAGTAAAATCAAATTGTTCATGCTTCTCACCCATGTTTCCGATGAAATGTGCATTAACAAACCCTTCGACATCAAAAGGGTTTCCAACTTTAAGACCATCAATCATCTTCAAACTCCAAGTCTCATATTGGGGCTAATATTGCTTCACATAGAAATTGAAAAATTTCTTCATGGCTTGATTACTCATTGGCACATCAATTGCTTTAAGACTTCAGAATATAAAAGTTGTGGGCGTCATAGGGAACTCTATTTTGCATTCTTAAGTATTTTCAACCGAAAATGAAGTAACTGGTTCCAACAATAAGTATTCAAATTTCTTAACAACTTCTTTCTCCATTCTAGAAAAAATCCATTTTCATTGCATCAATCTCTTTAGCATTCTTTTTCTCAACATCTTTCCTATCAAGTTCTTCTTTTATTGCCTTCAATGCATCTAACTCCTTATCTCTTGCAGCTTGTGCATTCTTTTCTACCTCAGTCAAAGATGGATTCAAATCTTCTTCAGAAACAACCGTCACTTTTCTTTTCCCTAATCTAGAAGATATATTAACCTTATGTTCAATATATGTTTATTCTTCAAAATCTTTTATATTTTCTTCCAAAGTTTGATTTTCAAGATGAACTTTCGCTATATTAGTCCTCTCCATGTTTCTGGTTTGGTAAGGGCTTCTAATGATAACTTTTGGAATTTAAAATGTTGCATTAACTTAATCTTTAACAATATTTTTTTGAGCTTCCTCTCTAAGATTTATTCTTCATAGCTCCCTCTCCCCCTTGTTACGCAGTAGCCCTACAACTCATAATAGTTGTGAGCAGATTGATTTTTGTGAGAATCGGATTAAGCTTTGCAACCATAATGTTGTTTATTTGTGGAATTGCATAACTGAATTTCACATCCATAAGTTGCGAAATGTAATCAAAATACGAATCATCCTTTTCATCACTATAAGAAGTTCTTCATTCATCCGAGCCTTCAGACTCATAGCTGCATCCAATTTTTCTTTAAGACTTTTCTTCTTCTGTGTAACTTCAGCAAGAGCATCCATCATTTTGCTTTCACCTTGTAAAAGATTGTTCAAGGTAAGAACATAATTTGACACCAAAGTATGATGATCGACATTATCCTTTAGAAGACCAAAACGAAGAGCAGAAAGAGACTCTTTCTCAATATCCAAAAATTGACGAAATGATTTAAGCTCAATTTCAGCGAGAGTAAACTTGGATTTAGATTTCTCTTGAAATTCTTTGAGAACAATGATAACTTTCTATGAAATCATCATCACTTCAAGAAAAACATAATTGACTTTTGAATTCGCTGCCTTAATCAATGCTTTCTGAGCCTAAAATATTTTTGCATTTTCTGAAGTAAGATTTTGCATTAGAGTTTTATGGGTGGTAATCAAATTATCAAAATTAGTGGTTGAAAAAGTATTGGTATGAGCAAGCAAATTGTCTAACTTTTTGTTTAAAATATGATATTCCTTGTAAGTAATCATAACTGAGGAATTAACATCTTCAGTAATCTCTTCTTCAAAGTAATCAACAGGAGGTGGCATGAAATGTTAAAATAAACCAATAACATCCGGATTCGGGTCGTTGAAATCCATTAATTCAGGTTCTGAACTGGAAAAAGAAGTTGTATGCGCAAATGGTGATGGAGGATTTTCATGAATAGGTGAAGATGATGGATCTTAAACAATGGTTTTTGGTGGAGTAGAAGTAGAAATTGGTTCAGAAGTTGGAATGATAGAATCTGTAAAGATTGGAGTTGAAATATGTTGATAGTTTTGAGGTTGAGATGAAAATGGTGGTTCTGAAGTAGTTTTAGAAATAAGGATTGATGAATTGGAACCGAAACAAATGGAGGATGAATGGTAGTACTAGAAATAGAAACCGTTGTTGTTGGAGGGGTTTGTGAAAGATTCACAGTTGAATTTTTTAGCACATTCTAAAAAAAATCATGTTCATTCAGAGTATAGGGTTGAGTTAGTGGAACAACTTGAGACGAAACTAAAGTGGAAATAGCCTCTGAAACAACCTTCTGAACTTGTGAATTGTCAACTATATTTTCTTCATTATTGATACTATCACCCCGAACAATGCTGATTGTTCTTTCCTCTAAATGCTCATCCACAACAACATGCGTGGATTTCTTGGATTTCGTTTTCCATTGTTTCTTGGTTATCTTAGGAGATGCCTCAATGACAGTTGTTGCTTTGCCTTTGCGTTTAACAGCTACTCTCTTTGGAATATCCCCAACATCCAAAATTGCTTTCAAATCATTTAGAATTGGTCTTTCACCAAAATATGGAATCTTCTTATACTTCCGAATATTAGCATTATTTGAAGGAACCTTAGAAAACATTACCTCTGGAATAGATCCAATAAATGGAAAGAACTTGGGATCAGTAGTAACAAGGTTAAATGTTTTCATTTTGGGAATATCAGTGATAAATGCATCAATCATGATAGCCACTCTATAGTGATTTAGAGCATGTCTAACCACTATAGACCAATAGCGAGCACATGAGATTTCAGAATCCTTCTGTAACAAGTTAGGACTTTGAACAAATTGAGCCCATAACACTTGACCTAAATCAACCTTATCACGAGTGAACAAACTATAAATAAGTGTATGAAACATCATTCTAGCACTATCTGACCGAGTAACTCTCTCCAAAAACATCTAAATAAAATAGTGAAAAAAAGCATTCCAAATCAGAGGTAAAGCAGACTTCCTAAACATGGATAGAACAAAGATGTTAGAATTGTACCCCATATGAAAATACGCCCTGATGATATTTTTAGAAGCCACCAAATCAGGATTGACTGCGCCATCAATTGTATTTAATCCTAAAAGCTTGCAAAAATTTGCTTTAGAGATTGAATTTTTATGCCCTGGAACTTCAGAGTTTATCACCTCATGTGACTTGTTGTAAATGATTGTCGAATAAGCCATGGATAGAGCAAAGATAAGAACATCCTCATACAGTGTTAAAGGCCTTTTCAAAGATGAATAGTTAAGTCACTCGATTAGAGGTTTAATCAACTTTGAATACTTTGAAGCGTCAATATCGACAACCAAATTCTGATGTGGCTTTATATTTAACATAATGGATGTTACAAATTGATCCATAAACGAAGCGTGCTCAGAGCAATTTGAAGAAAAGAATAATCACCACTGAAAATCTTCGAATAATAGAGAAGTTCTTCAAAAACTTTCAAAATTCTATAAATGTAAGGGTTTAGTTGTAGATGGTGATGAGATAAAATAAGGCTTTAGAATTTCAAACGATTTTAATTTTGAATTTGAACCGTTAATCATAAGTGGTGATCGAAAACATCGTCGAAATTAAGGCATGTGTTAGGATATAAATGTTGTAATAAGTCGAAGTGTTAGTTGTATGGTTACGAAGGATCTCTAATCTTCGTAAGTAAAATCTTCAGATGTAATGTTATATTTACTAAGGCATTTTAATGAATAGTCTGAATGTCTAGTTCTTAGTATTTTGTTATGCTTTTGTACTCCTATAAATAGGAGACTGTACTGAGTGAGTACTTAACTTTCACATATTCTTTACAGAGAATTCCTTTGTACTCTGTAAAATCAAAAGCATAATATGAGCTGATCAACTATTATATTTACTCTCGTATTCATCGTATTTCTTCTTTCTTAATTCTTACATGAATTGATCTTTAAACTCGATTTCAAATCTCTTCAATTGGTATCAGAGCAGGAATCCTTTCTGTGATCTGATTTTCATTCGATCAAAAAGGTTTTTGAATCTACTGTTTGATTCAAAAAGTTTCTGTCCTTTTTGAATTTGAAAATTTCATCTAGATCTCAATCTAGGATTTGATTCTGCAAAAATATTTGTTAATCAAGTGTTCGGTGTGTAATTCTAAATTGAATTATACAATTTGATTTTCAAAATTCTCAAAAGTTTAGTATCATCTTGAAGTTTTTGTCCGTACAACAATGGCGTCATTCAATCTGAATTCGATGACATCATTTTCTCATTTGCTTGGATCATCCACAAAAATTCCAATGCTTATTCCAGAATATTATGATCAGTGGGCAGATCGTATGGAAGATTACTTGAACGGATTGGATGAAGAATTATGGAAATGCATCTTAGGAGAAATCAATCAACCTGCACAAGTTCAGCCAATCGGCATGTCTTCAAGCAGTTCAGAAGTTGATAATCAAACCGATCGTTTAAAACGTCTCGAGAAGAAATGCATGAGGGAATTAAGAGGTGCGTTGCCTCCGATTGTGTACAATTATGTCAGAACATGCAAAACAGCTAAAGAAATCTAGAACAATCTCAAAGACAAATTTCAAGGGAGTGAAAAGACGAAGATCACATCTGTGAAACAATGCCCGGTAGAACTCAAGATTTCAGACAGAAAGAAAATAAGTCTATTGAAGCATACTATGATAGGTTCAACGAGTTAATCTATCGTTGTAATCGTTATAGTATAATAAGGTCACCAATGGAGTACAATTTGATATTTGTAATGGGACTTCGAAAGGAGTGGAGAAGTGTGAGCATGATGGTGAAAAATCAACAAAGTTTTGATACTTCGACTTTGAATGACTTGTACAATCAATTAAAATCTCATGAAAATGAAGTTAATGAAATAGCTGAAGAAGCTATAGCAAGTCTTGGTGGTCCTTTGGCTCTAGTTTCGAAGGTTTCAGAAAGAGAAAGTGAAAAATTGAAGTCTGATGAAGAAGAAGGTTTTTTGATGAATTCTGATGATGAAGCTGTTGCTTTTTACTCAAACAATAGAGTAAAGAATTTTTTTAAGAAATCTTTTAATCCAAAGAAGTCATCAGATTCGAAGGGTAGTTTTGAAAACAAAAACAAACTGGATGAAAAGAAAATAGAAATGAAGACAAATTCGAAGAATGAGATGGAGCAAATGAAGATGCTATTGAAAGGTGATACAGGGATCAATTGTCATTATTGCTATAGAGCAAATCATTTGGCAGTAGATTGCCTGTTGAGGAAGAAGGAAGAAAAGAAGAGTAAAACAAAGGATGAAGCTTACTACACTGAGAAACTGGAGGAAGTAAAGAAGAAAGCGAAGAATTTGTCATTGGTGGCTCATGGAGAAACTGAATCAGATGGCACATATCAAATATGGTCTTCGGGTTCAGATGATGAAGAGATGAAAAATCCAACTCATGGAGCTATGTATGCAAAAGTGGAAGAGGATTCAGAGGATGAACAGACTGACGAAGTGTGTGGGCAATGCTTCGTTTCGAAGTCTACTGACAAGTCGCCTATGACTACCAAGGTACGTAAAATTCTTGAATCTTTTAACATTCCAGTTTCTGCATATAATTCTGAGTTAGTATCTTTTGATGAAACTGTTACTTACTTTGATTCAATCATTGTGTCTGCTAGCAATGAAGCGAAAAAGTTAAGTGATCAATTACTAGAGACGAGAAAAATGTTAGATTCAAAAGTCACTAGGATTGATTACTTAGAATTGCAAGTTTCAAATATCATGGAGGATAGAGAAAAATTAGGAAAAGAAATAAACTTGTTGTTAGCTCAGAGAAATGTTTTTTGTAATTCAGCAAAAAGATTGTATGGAAAATTAACTGAGTTACATCATTCGTGTGAAATAAGTAAGGAACAACATAGAAAATTACTACCATTTTTAGCTTATGATAGAGCTAAGGTTGATAGTATTTCATATGATTGTGAAAAAGAAATTTCTGATTTCAACAAAGTTCCAGATGATAGGTTTAGATATGGAATTGCAAAAGTCGAAGATTATCTTGATGCTAATGATTTAGTAAAAATTGTAAATCAAAACCTTAACTAAATCAGAACAACTTCGAATTTTGAAAAAGACTGAGAATTCTACATCTAATAGTGAAACTAATAATGCTAATATTGAAGAAAATTATGATAATATTAGTGAAATTAGTGATTTAGAAGATGTAGATTGTTCACAGTTGTCTGTCATAAATGTTGCAAATTCATTTAAAGGGAAAGAAAAATGTGACGATTTATTAATGAAAATTGAAACTAATAAACCCTCAACTTCGAAAGTTTGTGATATGGAATATGTGGAAATACATGAGAGTCAAACGGATGATAGTGACAATGAAGAAGAAAATACAAATTCAAAGCAAAGTCAAAGGTTGAAAGAAATTGAAATTCCTTGAGTGGTTGTTGATCAAGTCTATTTGGATACACAAGAATTTGAGAAAATTCTTAGTGAAAAAGGTGCTCATTATCTTGAATCGAATACTGTTGTTTATCCAATCTTCAAATGCACTGATGATATTGTGTTCCCAAATCAAGTCTTCGTAACAACAAGTAATGTTGAAAATATAAAACCTGAATTCAAAAAGATGGTTGTGGAAGACAATATGCAAACATCAAATGAAGGATTCTTTTCAAATCAAAGTACAGTTGAAAATAATCTTACAAAGAATTCGTATAAATTTCAACATCATAAACCAAAAAGAGTATGGATTGAAAAGTCAAAAGTTGAAAAGAAGGAAGTTGTCCCAACTGCAAATATGTTTTCAAAGCACGAAGATGTTAAAACTGATGTTAAAACAATTAACAAAGTGATAAAATTAAATTCAAAAGAATTTAAAGCTCAAGTTGAAAATTTTTCAAAGGAAAATAATATTTCGAAACGTCAAGCAAGGAAAACAATTTTTTGGCAAACTGTTGAACCATCAAAAATGAGATCAACAAATTTTTCAAAAAGAAGAAAACTTTTTAAAGAAAAATCAAAATCTCAAATTTTTGAAGAGAAAAGTGCTTTGTTTTCAAATAAAAATTCAAAAGTTTCAAATGAAATAAAATCTACAATACCAAGAAAATATTTTCAGAAAAAGGTTGGAAATCAAGCTTCAAAGTTTCAAAACAAGACATCTTATCATGAATCATATCTTTCAAAACCAAAAGTTGATTATGTTCCAAATACAGCAAAATGTTATACTCCTTTGAAGAAACAAGCTGACAAAGTCTCATATGCAAAGGGAATAACAACAAAGAGAAATATTGATCATTGGTTGGAAGGAAAAGGAAAGATATACCAATCAAGTAATTTTTCGAAAGAACAGATACATGAGGCGTATGACAAATATGCTAATCCTTCAACGAATGGTAGTTTATCATCGAAAGAGTCAAATATATTAGTTCAAGTTTGGCAGCCGGTCACAAGAGCAAAAAGGCAAAAATCACAAACTCAAGATGCGAAGGGTGAAATTAGTGACAATTTGAATAGAATAAAACTCATATATCTGACCCTTCGAATGAAAATGTTAGATTTATAGACAGTTTCAAAACCAAAGTATATGATTGGGTTAATGGTTGTACTTTACAATTGAATCTCAAACCTAATTTGAATGGACCCAACAAAGCTTGGGTACCTAAATTTTTCCAATGATTGCATGTACTTTGTGACGAGCAATATGATAACAAGTGGTATATTAATAGCGGTTGCTCACGTCACATGACTGGGAAGAAGGAAAACTTGCGTGATTTTCGAAGCCTAGAAAATGGAGGAATGGTTAAGTTTGGTAATAATCACAAATGCAAAGTCAAGGGTTATGGGAAGATAACGAATGGAAATTTCACTATCAACAGAGTTGCATTTGTTGAAGGTTTGCAACACAAATTGATAAGTGTTTCACAACTTGTTGTGGGCACTGGCAATCAAGTTCTTTTTAATGAAGAAGGAAGTGTCATTTCGAATTTCAAGACTAAGGAAGTTTTACTTAAGTCAAAAAGAAAAGGTGATATGTTTACATTGGATATTGTTCCTATTGTAGGCAAACCTGCTGTGTGTCTACTTTCAAAGGCTGCTGCTGATGTTAGCTGGTTATGGCACAGGAGATTATCACATCTCAATTTTCGAAACATCAACAAACTTGTCATACAAGATCTGGTAAGAGGTTTACCCATTCTTAAATATGATAATGACAGTTTGTGTGCAGCTTGCGAAGTAGGGAAACAACACAAACAAGGTCATCCAATCACAATAGATTCGAAGATTGTTGAACCCCTTGAACTCCTGCATATAGATTTCTGTGGTCCTTCAACAGTTGCTACTCTTAACAAGAAAAGGTACATTTTTGTAATAGTAGATGATTTTTCAAGATTCACGTGGGTTTATTTTCTCAGGTTAAAATCCGAAGTTCCACAAATGATGATTGATTTTATCAAAAAGATGGAAGTTTCATTGAAGAAGACAGTTCGAAAAATTAAAAGTGATCATGGAACTGAATTCAAAAATCATGTCTTCGATACATTTCTGGTGGAAAAAGGAATTTCGCATAATTTTTCATCTCCTTATACACCACAACAAAATGGTGTAATTGAGAGAAGAAATCGATCATTATGTGAAGCTGCAAGAACAATGTTGGCATTTTCGAATTTACCTCAATATCTTTGGGCTGAAGCTGTTTCAACTGCGTGTTTTACTCAAATTCGATCATTTATTCATAGACGGTTTAATGTTACTCCTTATGAAATCATCAATAATCGAAAACCTAATGTCAAATTTTTCCATGTTTTTGGATGCAGGTGTTTCATAATGAATCTCAAGGATAATCTTTCGAAGTTTCAAACAAAAGCAGATGAAGGAATTTTCTTGGGATATTCACACAATTCAGTTGCTTATAGAGTGTTAAATAAGCGAACTCGCAAAGTGGAAGAAACTTTTAATTTGAAATTTGATGATCATTACATTAAAAAGTCTAATCATAAATTTGTGAATTATCCTATTTTGCAAAATTCTTCAAATATGGATGATTCAATTGAAATGAATGATGTTGATTATGATTCGATTTTTAGTATTTCAGATCAAGCAATTGATGCAGAAAGAAATGCAACTGATAATCAAACATCAGAAAATTCGAAGTATAACAATGATTCAACTTCAAATTTGAATCTAAACTCAAATGCACAAGCTGATGATCCAGTGGAGGGGGAGCACTTGGATTCAAATACTTTTGTTGAGGGGGAGCGTTATAGTGAACGAGATAACATGTCAACAAATGTTAGTGTCGAAGAGGAGCAAATTATTGAAGAAGAACCGATCAGTGAACCAGAGCAAAATATCGAAACGGAGTCAATCATCGAGGGGGAGCTCATACTAGAGAATGATCCAATTCTTGAAGAAGAACATTTTGATGATGCTGATGATTCTATTTCTATAAATGGATCAAAAACTAATATAATGTTCGAAGATGCACTTTTGGAATTTGATCCTAATTATCCACCATTGGATAAATGGACAAGAAATCATCCAAAAGATCAAATTCTTGGTGATCCACAAGCAGGAATCATGACAAGAGCACAACTTTATGCACGAAATGAGGTACTGAACAATCATCAAGAGTTCTGCATGTTTCATGTTTTTATTTCCAAAATTGAACCAAAGACAGTTAAGATTGCAATGGAACACTCTGATTGGGTTGTTGCTATACAAGCTGAATTGTCTGAATTCGAAAGAAACAAGGTTTGGAGATTAATTCCAAAACCTGATGATGTGTCAGTTGTTGGACTTAAATGGATTTATAAAAACAAAACTGACAAAGATGGAAACATTATTCGAAATAAAGTCAGACTTGTTGTTAAAAGATATTCTCAACAAGAAGGAATTGATTACGAAGAAACATTTGCCCCTGTCGCAAGACTCGAGGCTGTTCGTATTTTTCTGGCTTTTATAGCTCATAAAGATTTTGATGTCTATCAAATGGATGTCAAACGTGCATTCTTAAATGGAGAACTCGAAGAAACGGTATATGTTGAACAACCTCCAGGTTTTATAAACTCAGAGCATCCTGATCATGTTTATATTTTAGATAAAGCTGTATATGGGTTAAAACAAGCACCAAGAGCATGGTATGCAACTCTAACATCATTTTTGAAACAATCTAAATTTAAACAAGGTTCAGTTGATCCCACTTTATTTCGAAAAAAAAATTGGAAATCATCTGATGCTTGTTCAAATTTATGTTGATGATATAATTTTTGGCTCAATTGACCCTGCTTTATCTAAAGAATTCGAAGATTTGATGAAAAGCAAATTTGAAATGAGTATGATGGGCAAAATTAATAACTTTTTGGGTTTGAATATTAGACAAAACAGGGAAGGCATATTCATTAATCAAAAGAAATATACGAAGAATTTGTTGGAAAAGTTTGGAATGACAAATAGCACAAGGTTACGAATACCAATGGCAACGGGCATAAAGCTAACTCCTTCGTTAGATAAATCTGCTGTTAATATTACTTTATATCAAAGCATGATTGGGTCTTTATTGTATTTAACTGCAAGTAGAACTGATATTATGTATTCTGTTTGTAATTGTGCAAGGTATCAATCAAATCCACGTGCACCACATCTCACAGCAGTAAAGAATATTTTCCGATATTTGAAAGGTACTACTTCGTTAGGATTGTGGTATCCTTCGAAAACAGGGTTCTTTGTACAAGCTTATTCGGATGCGGATCTTGGAGGATGCAATTTTGATCGTAAAAGCACAACTGGTGGGTGTCAATTGCTAGATGGAAAGCTGGTTAGCTGGCAATCGAAGAAGCAAACATGTGTTTCAATATCAACCGCTGAAGCTGAATATGTTGCTGCAGCTGTGTGTACATCACAAATAATTTGGATTCAAAGTCAATTAAGAGATTATGCAATTAATATGAAAAAGATTCCTTTATATTGTGATTCACAAAGTGCAATAAGAATTTGTCATAATCCTGTGCAGCATTCGAAGACCAAGCACATTGCTCTTCGATATCATTTCATCAAAGATCATGTTGAAGAAGGAAATATTGAAGTTCATTTTGTAAAAACAACGGACCAATTGGCAGATATTTTTACAAAGGCTTTGGATGAAAAATCGTTTCTTCGGATCTTAGATGGATTGGGAATGATTGATGGAAATTCTCTTCAAACTGATAAAAGCGAAGAGTGATGGGTCTGAATCATTTGGTGTATGGACGGAAAGAATGATTCAGTATTCAGAGGTTACTGTTCATGGTCAACGCTTCGAACGCTTCGCATTCGGAAGTTTTTTAATAATCAGAGGTTACTGTTCATAGTCAACGCTTCGAACGCTTCGCATTCGGAAGATTTACTTATTGAAATAACAAAATCAGAGATTACTGTTCAAGTCAACGGTTCGAATGCTTCGTATTTGTACACATTTCAACTAAGGTTAGATTTTTAGTTTGTTTAATTTTTTTTATGAAAAACCTGAAAAATCAAAAATATTTTCTTTTATTGAAAAATCAAAAATCCAAAAAGATTTTGTTTCAGTTTGTCTTTAATTTTTCTGAAAAATTTCAAACATACCAAAAATATTTTTTATTTTTTTTTCGGTTTTAACATGTGTGTTGTGAGTTTTGTCAAGTTTCAAATACAAAGGATTCATGCAACTGGTTTCGAACGAAAGGTATGATCTTGATACACTTTGGATTAGTTAGGATGTCCCTAGAAGCATGCTGCTGCATGTTGTCTCAAGCCTCGTATGATTCTATGTATGGGAAATGAAAGCCTTGATGAATTTATCTCATGAAAATTTCTTCCCAACAAGGCTTGTATTTGCATAAATCAACAAGAGCTACCTTACTCTTCTTAAATGAGTTAAGAGTTTTCTGTTTTGTCCATTATAACAGAGGTACCCTTTGATTCTTATCCAATCTTTTTAAACCAAACAATTCTTATATTCCAAATATTCGAAGCAATTTGTCCTTGAGGTCTTTGATCAAACCAATCAAAACCTAGACAAATCACAACTCTGTGTTTATGATCTAATATCATGAGTCCGTGATAGAAGTGAAACCCAAAATCTTATAAACCTTAAGGAATTGACGGGGAACCATGTTCCAGATCTTACGAAGCTTTTGCTTCAGTACCTTTTATACTCCAAATCCTATTCATTTCTTTTGAGTGATCTTAATCAAACATTCGAAAACTACGATGTTTGTTCCCAACAAGATCCAGCATAAATGTTTTTATGAATATGATTTCCGTGTGAGTATATTTTCAAAATTCTAAGTTACTTTGAATATCATTCGCAACCAAGTTGTCACTAACTACATTGGTTATACAACTAATTTTGTTTACAATTTCTCACCTTATTTTAAGGTTGATATGTAACGAAATTTTCGAAGCCACCCATTTGACCTATAAAAGAAACCCTTCGAAACTTCTCTACAAGTTATCGATTGTAATTCACGGGAAACCAAACAAGCTGTTAATTATCTCTCTTGATAATTTTCGAAGATATCTTTGCCTGGGATAAAATTCTTTTTGTGTCAAAAGAAATTGTTGACATCACAAGTTTTCCAAAAAAAAATTTCTTTGTTTCTCATCTAATTTCTTTTGGAACACAGCACACACGAAATCCTTGAGGTTTGAGTGACACCAACTTAAACTGATGATTTCGAAATTCTGGCAAATGACTTCGCTTTTTAAACCTCAAAGTGAAAGAGCCTAACCTCTATTCCGAAGGTATCCGACGATTACAATTCTTTTGGGGAATACCAAACAGTCCTATCTCTTGATGACGCATGGTGTATGATAAGCGTGTAAGGCGTGTTGAGAGTTACGATTTTTACTTTTTCATGAGTACATTCCGTTTTTCAAGGTGCCATGTCAGCAAGCATTTAATGCATCCCGCTTCAAATTCAAAATTCTAGGGTTACATATAAAAGGGCAAATCAGAACTCCATAACACTTTACGCGATCAAACTTTCTGAAACACAAAAACTCTCTGTGCAATTCATCTTCTTCATAAGTTCTTTACTCAAAATCATCTTCAATGGCAACTACTTCCTCACCAACTACATATGAAATTATCAGTGTTCCAATTCTGAAGATCCAGGGTTCCAACTACCAAGTCGAATCGGATTTCTCAAAATATCCGGAAGAACTACACATGCTTGTGGTTGCTTTACAGAATTCTGTTCTGTCTAAAGCAATGTTTGACTTATTTGCTGCTCCAATGTCCTGGTTATCAAAGGCAGGTTCTACGACATCATACAATAAAGAGACTGGGTGTGTTGAATTCACAATGGTCACAGATACAAGAATTAGGGTCTCAAAGCGGTTGTTTTGCAAGATTTTGGGAATTCCGAATTCTGGTCCGTTTGATGAACTTACTTCTTCACAAGTGGTGTATATGTTCAATGAGATGGGTCACCAACCTCCATTAACTTGTATTAGTGACTTCAAGAAGTCGGGGTTACCAACAATTTGGAATTTTTTGTTTGGCATCTTTCTTAGATGTCTTACTGGAAGAACTGTGGGGTTGGATAAAGGAAGGATGGAGGTCTATGCAATGGTAGCTGGGCTATACTATGATTTGCAGGTTGATTATTCTGAGCAGTTATGGACAGAGTTCATCACAAGTATTTCGAAGACCAGTGCTAAGCAGGGAATTTCTTGTGCAAGATATTGGAGTCTGATAGTTCAATATGTCTATCAGAAGGAGAAAATCGAAGTTCCGGATTACGAAGAGAAAGCCGTTTTTCATATGTATGGGAGTCCGAAGGAAGTACATGATGATCCGACTATTTTTACCACAGTTGCTCGCATTCCGGATGCTATGCTCAAGAAGGTGGATCCCACGAATAATGTGTTGGTGTCATATTTACAATCTATTGACACAACCGTCGTTACTGGGATGTTACAACAAGAAATAAAGAAAAAGTCAAAGAAATCAAAGAAGACAGAGGGTGGGTCTTTGGAAAAAGGGGTAAAAGCAGAACAAAAGAATCAGGAGCTAATCGTTACATCTCGAAATGTCGAAGAGGTGTCTCCGGTTTTAACCTCAGTGGCTGATACACCGGTTATCGAAGCCTCCCCATCTAAAGAAACGATTCCTTCGAAGACGGGGGTTTTTCGAAGAATAAAGATCAAAAGAAAATCTCAGTTGGTAAAGAAAACTCAGGTTACTCATCAAGGGGTTACTGTTCGAGAAATTCCAGCTCCGGTGTCTCCATCTTCTAAGAAGCGAAGGGCTGAAGATATGGCGAAATTTTTGAAGAAAACCCAACGTATCGAAGAAGTGGATCAAGTGCCTGAGACTCCCGAAGATGAAATTCCAAAAGAAGAAGAAATCCTTCAGTCTACTGAAATCTCGAAGCCTGCTGATATAAAGCTCATTGAATCAACGTCTCTACCACAGGTTACTTCAACAACTGATTCTCCTACATTCCAATCTATTATGGATCAACCCTTCACCACCATATTCTCTACACAATCAACTGATCCTCCAAATCCATCATCACCTGTTACTGAAACCATGGCTATTGATGAGGGAACTGATAACGAAGGGTTTGGAGGAATATTCAAAGCTCTTTCCTTTGATAAAGCTGAAGAAGATTTTCCTGACCATATGCTGATGACGATGAAGCAATTCAAGATATTGAATTCAAAATTGAATTCTATCTTGCAATCTCAAGCGGATGTAGGAAGTGCTGGAATCAATATCTTGGAAGTTGATTCTCTTATGAAGGAAATGGAAAGCAGGGTGATTTCGAAGACTTCAGGGCTAATACGTGATTCTGAAAGCCGCATTCTTGAGAAGACTGATCAGACTGATAGTTCTACTGAAAATAGAATCAATTCTATGAGATCTGATTTTCTCAAAGAAGTAAAGGATTTGAAGACTGTTACGAAGGAGAGACATGTGCTCTTCGTACAGGAAGTGAAGAAGGTTCAAGAAGACGTTAATATGCAGATTCGTGAACTTCGTGAAGAAATGACAAAAGAAGTTCAACATATTCAACAGGGGTATGAATCAGCACATCAGAAGATCGATATCATTTGTGATGCGGTTGTTCAATGTGTTAAGATGTTCGAACAAGTAAATCCTTAGATGATCTCTCTTTCAGCCACAGAAGAACAACATTTTGGAGAGTTGGTGAAGCTGCTGAAAGAACTCAAAGAAATATCTTCGAAATCATCTTCTCCAATTATCTCTCAAGAATTTCTTTCTCAGAAATTCATTCATTTCGAAGCCATTCTTCAAAAACACCTTACTCCATTACTTCGAATTTCAAGCCTTTTGCCGAACGTATCAGATGCCCCACCTGCTGTCACAGGGGTGTAAAGGGGAGAAAAGGTTGGTCAAGCAAAGGCTGGGGAACACGAGAAGATATCTGAAGATTCGAAGGTGGTAGGAAAAGTTTATCCTTCGAAAGTTGTGGTTAAACCAACAATAGTTTCAGCTGCTCCAGTCATTTCGACTGTGACTACAACTGTTCCAATTTCAAGACCTATTACAAAAGGTATTGTAATTGAGAATGTAGTTCCTTCGAATGTATCTTCGTCAAAGAATGCAACTCCTTCGAATGTTAAAGACAAAGGAAAAGGAGTCATGATTGAGAAGACTAACAAAGAGAAGAAAGCTGAGGTGGCAGCTGAAGTTGAAAGAATGAGGCATGTGGAAAGTATTATGCGACAAAGAGCTCTTGAAGGTTCGAATGTTGATAAGGGAGATCCTTCGAAATTGTTCAACTACGAAACTATTGAATCAAGGGTGATGTTCGATCATATATATTCGTTTGAAAAGATTCCGAAGAAGAGTTTTGTGGTGACAAATACTGATTATGGTCAACTTGACTTTCCGATCAACGAGATGATGTTCGTCATGCCACAGTTTAAAGCAGAGACAAAGTCTATGGATGTCGAAGAGGGAAAGAAGATGAAGATAAGATTTCATGTTGTGTTAGCAAAGGCTCAAGAAGAAGTTTGGTACTTGGAGAAGATTAAGAAGGTGATATCCATAAAAAGGGATGTTATTTTCGAAGGAAAGTTTCAGAATTTGAAATATGTTGTGACAAGAGCAAGTGGAAAGATACAAGAGTTCACTGTGGCAGACTTTCCATTGATGAACACTTACGATCTCACCAATGTTGCTCTGATTCTTAAAGACAAGTCATTCTCTTTTCTCCAAGAAACAGAACCAGATGTTTTCAGTCTTGGGTGTAGGCACATAAAAATTTTCTTGGAGAATTATTTCGAATGCTTAGCTCAAACTGATGTCGAACTTGCTACTGTTAAAGGCATCGACATTACAGCACCAATGGCTCCTACGAAGAAGCAGGTTGAATTGAAAAAGTACGAAGGCGGAGAAATATGTTTAAAGCCATTGGGGATAGTCTTCGCAGGAAAAGATAAAGCTGGAAGAGCCAAGAGATTCTTGTTTCAAACCGCTGAAGTGGAAAGATATACAAATTCGCAATATACGAACTTAATTGTTCGTATGAATCATTGCAAGAAGATTCAGAAGGAGACAAGAAGGAGATAAAGAAAGTTATCTCTTGGTACTTGGAAATCCGAAGAGTGCTGATGTATGCTGTTCAACTACTAACTTCATGAAGACTTCGACCTTTATTCCAAAGGGGGAGATTATTAGGATATAAATGTTGTAATAAGTCGAAGTGTTAGTTGTATGGTTACGAAGGATCTCTAATCTTCGTAAGTAGAATATTCGGATGTAATGTTATATTTACTAAGGCATTTTAATGAATAGTCTGAATGTCTAGTTCTTAGTATTTTGTTATGCTTTTGTACTCCTATAAATAGGAGACTGTACTGAGTGAGTACTTAACTTTCACATATTCTTTACAGAAAATTCCTTTGTACTCTGTAAAATCAAAAGCATAATATGAGCTGATCAACTATTATATTTACTCTCGTATTCATCGTATTTCTTCTTTCTTAATTCTTACATGAATTGATCTTTAAACTCGATTTCAAATCTCTTCAGCATGTCACTTTAGACGTCATCAAAAATTCCCACAACAATCATCCCGGAAAAGTAGGTAAAACAACCGCTTGACAACTCACCATAATTATAATAGAACTGGTTTTTAAAAAATGTGCCAGTTTTGAATTTGATTTAACTTTCACAAGACGAAATGTGCTATTTTGTTTTGCAGCCGTTTCGTAATCACTGATCCACCCTCCAATTCACAAGAATTGAAATAGTATCCATTGGAATTACGACCAAGATTGTATCAATAATAGAACTTTTCAGAATAGTAACAAAAGTTAAGAAGAGTTTTATCTAGTCATGGGAAAAATGACTAGAATCACTAACTAGACTTTGTGAAATCTTAGCTCTGGTTTATTTGACATGAGACCTCAAGGATAGATATTGGGAATATGAAAGGTTGGTGGTGGATAACGTTATCCTATGGTGATAGTAGGCGATCATCGCACAGAGTTTTATAACCATATGTTCTGAATTGTTTTCATCTGAAACTTAGGGGTGCCATGCAAAATAAGATACAAATGTGGATGAAAGAAATATATGGAGTGATGGTGTTATATTGAAACATAGTTCATTTCATCCATCAATTCAGAAGTTACAATCTATAATTTTTAAATGAATTCACCATCAATTCCTTTTTGGTATTGTTTTGTGGGTCTCACTCTTCATCATGGTGATAATGATGAAAAGATCATAAACACAAATTTTTGGCACACCTACGTCCTAGTAGTTTTTATACTAGAGATGTAATGGGATATGCATCATAGTGTGTGCATAGTGTAAGAGATATTAGATAAGAAGATGGAAAAACGAGTTTCTCATAATCTCATGGTGACAATGTAATTGATCATAAAAATAATTTTTGAATAACCATAATTTCAAATTGGTGTAGATTCGAATGCCAAAGGTTAAACAAATTATGTTTGGCATAGAAAATGGAACCCTATGTTTGGATTTGTATAAACCCAAGACATCATCGGTTTCCAAGATTGGCTTAAGAAAAATAGTACCTCTGCTATATAAGGACAAAGCAGTAATCTATAAACAACGAAATGAAAAGAGAAAGGTAGCTTGATGATTTTTGATAATATAGCCTATTGGGTAGAAATTCTTAGAGCACGAAATTTCATTAAGGCTTCATAATCCAAGAATTAATGAGGCTTTGGGTAACATGCTGCATCATGCTTCTAGGGACACCTAACTAGTAAAATTTGAAAAACAAGAATACCTGATCGTTACGAAAGTTGACGTGGCATGCAATATCAGCAAGTGTTTATCGAAATACAATATTTTTGCATTTGTAAAGTATTATAAAAGAGAAAATCTTTCTGGATTTTTGAAAATTTTATAAAAGAGAAAATCCTTTTGGATTTTTGAAAATTTTATAAAAGAGAAAATCTTTTTGGATTTTCGAATGTTTAATAAAAGAAAAAATCTTTTTGGAATTTTGAAAATATTATTAAGCATCTCCAATGACATCCAAAAATCGCAACTCATTGGATATGAATAGTAAAAATAAATAAATAACAAAATGAATAAGCAAACAAAAGAATACCTTGGGCATTGACCTGCGATTTATCACACCCTCTCGCAACCAAAAGCAATTTTCAAAAGAAACCACGAACAATTACTACTCTTAACTGATCGCAAATGAACAGTAACCATCGAACAAAAGTTTGTATCTTCTGATTGTGTGCGAATCTCATAACAGCTCACATGTGAATAGTAAATGTCTCGTGCCTATTTACGACTTGCGATGATCTCCAAATATCAGAACCATTCCATGATGAATAATACCCTTTCGCAATTCATAATTTTACATGACGATTACGGAACTGAGTCAACTTCAATTATACCAAGCCCAAGCAATATGCGATTGAATGTTATTCTAGGTAAGGTTTTAGTGTGTGTGTGTGTCTATATATATATATATATATATGCCAATTGATGTGTTGAACGAACAAAATGAACTTCAACGTTTCCATCTTTAACATGATCTTTAATAAAGTGATATCGCAAAGCTATATGTTTCGTTTTAGAATGTTGTACTGGATTGTGACATATCCTTATTGCACTTTCTGAATCACAGTACAACGATATCTTCTTCATATTTATTCCATAGTCTTGTAATTGACTTTGAATCGAAATTATTTACAAAGTAAATGAAGCAACTTCTATATATTGAGCTTTAGTAGTTGATAAAGAGACATCAGTTTGCTTCTTTGATTGCTAACTTATAAGTTTCCCGTCCAAAAATTAACATCCGCTTGTAGTAATTTTTCGATCAACTCCATATCCACCAAGATCTGCATCAAAGTAAGCCTGCACAAAGAATCCAAATTCAGTTGGATACCAGAATCCAAGAGATGTAGTTCGCTTAAGATATCTAAAAATGTTTTTCACTACGGTCATGTGTAGCTCTCGTTGATTTACTTGATAACGAGCACAACAAACAACTGTGAACATGATATCTATCATGTTTGTTGTAAGATATAATAACGACACAATAATTTGTCTATACAACGTGAGATCTGTTGCATGTTTATCAACAGATGGAGTCAACTTAGTTCTGAACACCATTGGAACATTACCTTGGATTCACCGGTCATTATGAATTTTGAAAGTAAAGACTTTGTAAATTCCTCCTAGTTTATAAAGATCCCTTCCAAACTCGATTTAATATTTAATCTAAGAAAGAAATTAATGGGACCCATCAAAATCATCTCAAAGTTAGTTTCCATCAATTTTCAGAATTCAATAGTCAGCTGAGGATTTGTTGATCTGAAAATGATATCATGAACATAAATTTGGATGATCATAAGATTTTCACCTTCCTTCTTACGAAATAAAGTAGGGTCAATAAAACCTTTTTTAAACTTATATTGTTTATGAAATCCAGTTAGAGTTTCATACCATGTACGATGAGATTGTTTTAAACCATAAACTGCCTTATCAAGAATATAAAAATGATTTGGATATTTTTCGTTTATAAAACCTGGTGGTTGTTCAACATAAGCTGTTTCTTCAAGTTTACCATTAGAAAATTTGAAGAGTTCATCAGCTAGAGAATGGTGGACACTACAAAGAGAAGTTAAAATAAATATATACAATACTTCAGAAGTTAAAATGATGGATACTACAAAGAGAATGGTTGACTTTTGGAAAAAGTCGCTTACTAGGAAGTCATAGTTCTAGTTAAAGTACGAATAATGAAACAAAGAATGCCTAAAACGGAAACCGTGTGAGGGAGTTATGATTTTTATAGAATCATAATGGTAATAAAAACTGTCACACACCCAAACCAGATGGTGGAAACGTCCGGGGGTGGAGGACTTCATTTGTAGTATCACAACACATGCATCATAGTAATCAAAGTACAAACAACCATTGTGTTTAAAAAGTATAAGTATTTACATGTGTTCAATCAATGTATATTGAAACCAAAATAGTTATACAACAGAATAATATATGACTCAAAATAGCTCCATCTTCTCAATAAGCTCGGGGAGTACCTGTTTATTATTTCCCTAAGAATACAAGTAATTTGAAAAGAGAGTATCAATAATAAGTTGAGTGAGTGCATAAGTCTTTATGTTTTGAAAGAATGTCTCTGTATGTTGAATATGAAAACTGTTCCAGAAAATCCCATATTTTTTGTTGTATATGAAAAGTAGTTTTATTTCCATAAAACCGTTCTATTTGTAAACCAATGTTCTGTATTTGTAAAACTTGTAACTGAGAGTGTGCGTGGTTTCACCAGCTGTTATTGAAAACAGTATTATACCATTGTACTTTGTATTTTGTAAACTGGTACTTTGAAGATGTACTTACATTTAGTTGTTTATACACTAACGTGTTGTTAATATCTTTTTAATGAGTTATTATAACCATACTGTGACTGAATGGCCTGAAACAAACACTTTGTAGGTGTTTAAACTGTTGATAAAAATTGCCACTCATTGGCGTGTATGCCTGACTGCAGCTAGCAGTCTGAGTGTGGGGTTGTCAATCCCAATATAGATCTACACACACCTTGTTTCGATCCCCGGACTGGAGACTCTGGTTATAATTATCTAGACTTTAACTTGTTTGTTTAAATGAATTTAAACAACCTGTATTGGATGTCTCATAAAAAAACATATAAATGTTACATGTATAATGAAAACCCAATCACTCTGAAATAAATTATTGACTGTATGTCCGTGAATTTGTATTCTTGATATGTATTTGAAAACTGTAAACCCTTGATTTTTTTTAATCAACCCTTTGTTTCTTGTAAAACAATGTATTCTAGTATAATTGAGTCATGAATTATTGTTCTTTGTATCATAAATTATACCTATTATAATTTATATGTACTTTATGAATTGGTATTTATCTATTTTTGCATGTAACCCCTTGCTCAACATGTTACAAGGGTAATTAAACTGATGAAATAACTTTTATATTTATATACGTATTCAATTTTATATATAAGTAAAATTTAAACGACATTTAGACAAATAACCGGTGCTGTAAGTCCACATCCAAACAAGGAAAATGACCTAGAATGGGTTATTAGTCATAAGCCTTTTAAATCTTATATATATATATATATATATATATATATATATATATATATATATATATATATATATATATATATATATATATATATAAGATTTAAAACGCTTAGGACTAATATAAATATGAATTTTTGGGAAGTATATATATATATATATATATATATATATATATATATATATATATATATATATATATATGAATTTTTGGGAAAAATATAAGATTATAAAAGAGTTCAATATTTGGAGTATTTTTGATGCCTTAAAATCGTTATACTTGTATTTCCCCCTTAAAACAGTAAAAATTATGAGAATGCGGGGGTATGAACTCACTTGATAAGTGGTGATTTGGATAGCGTTTCGTTTCCTGGAAAGGAGTTAATTTGGTGAAAAATCGACTTTAATTTGGCAAAGTTTCGACTGGAGAGAGGTTGTTTTTCTCGGGAATCTTGAGGCTTCAAGATTTTGTTGGAGTTTGAGGTAAGATATTGGGGCTTTAGGGGTTGTATGTGAGTTTGTGGAAGTGAAGGAAGTGTAAATATATGGAAAATGGGGTGAAAATGTGTAAAAATCCGGAAGGTCTCGCATGCCTTATATAGGTCGAAGCCTCGGATCCGAAGCAAGGGGAGGCTGCCGCGTGTTGGACAGGTGGCGAGGGGATGGGCTTCGGTCCGGACAGGTGGCTCGGAGGTGTTGGCTTCGGATTGGACCAAACTTTGGTCGAATGGGAAGAGGGCGCTTGTCTAAGGGGTGTCCGAGGGGTGTGGTCCTGCGAGGGTGTCAGCTGCCTACTGGACCTCGGCTGTGGTCCAATCAGAATGCGACACGGAGGACTTCGGTTCAATCAAAAGGTGACAGGTGGAGGCCTCGCATGCGAGGTGACGTGGCCGAAGGTCAGCCATGCGAAATTGCCTGGTTTTCAACATTTCTCGATTTTTGTGCCAAAAAGCTTGCAAAAATCATATCTTTCGCATACGAGCTCTGTTTTTTACGTTCTTTATATGCACGCGTAGGTAAAATTATAGTCTATGACTTTTGTTTAGACTTCGTTGGTTAATTATGACTTTATTTTTAATATTATTATTTTTAACAGACCGGGACATGAAAATCCGTTAAAAATTCATAACTTCTTCATCCGATGTCCGTTTTTTTCTGTCTTTTTACCGTTGTACTACTATTGACGAGATCTTCAATTCTCGTCTAGGTTGTGTCGGCTAAAAATCACTCGATCTTTATTTCGAGTTTTTAGTTGTACATTGTTATACTAAAACTTAGAAAAATCATAACTTCCACGTACGAAGTCAGATTTTGGCGTTCTTTTTATGAAAGTTCTCAGTTTAACATAAACTACAACATTCATTTAGATTGTTAAGTCGAAAAAGCCTTTTATTGAAAATTCAGTTTTTGTTATAACTCGGATTTTAGTGTTCTTTATATTTTTGGAAACCTTGTTACAATCGTTACCACTTGGTTCATCTCAATCGAGATTGTTTAATACTTTATTTTTGAGGGTCAATTATGTAAATATACACAGTATGCTAAAATTTCTCTTTATTATTTTAAAAAGAAGTACAAATTGACCTACATTATTACATAGGTTTGAAATAACGGTTTGTTACATTATCCCCCCGTTAGAGAGAATTTCGTCCCAAAATTAACATTACAGATAGACTAAGGAAAAAGATGTGGATATTTCTGTTGTATTTGATCCTCTTGCTCCCAAGTGAATTCAGGTCCCCGTTTTGCATTCCATCGAACCTTCACTATCGGGATACGGCTTTGTTTGGTTTTCTTAACTTCCCTGTCTAGTATCTCTACGGGTTCTTCCACAAAATTGAGGCTCTCGTTTAACTCGATTTACTCGAGTGGTATCACAAGTGTCACGCTGGATAGACACTTTTTCAAGTTCAAAACGTGGAAGGTAGGATGAATGTTACTTAGTTCTTGGGGTAGTCGAAGTTTGTAAGCTATAAGGCCAATTCTGGCAAGAATCTCGAATGGTCTTATGTACCTTGGATTCAGTTTGTCACGCTTTCCAAAGAATATCATGCCCTTCCAGGGTGAGACCTTTAACATAACGTGGTCGCTCCCAAATTTGTAGAATTCCAAGGGTTTTCTCCTTTCGTCGGCATAACTTTTCTGTCTATCTCTAGAAGCTTTAAGTCGCTCCCGAATTTGTACGATCTTCTCGGTAGTTTCTCGAATAATTTCCGGACCAGTGAGAGCACTGTCAGGAGTTTGACGTCTAGCTAGCTACGTGTCACCCACTTCATCCCAACACAGAGGGGATCTGCACTTGCGGCCATAGAGGGCTTCGAATGGAGCAGCCTTTATGCTAGTGTGATAACTGTTGTTATAAGAGAACTCAACAAGGGGTAAATGAATATCCCATGCCTTTCCAAAATCTATCACGCAAGCTCGTAACGTATCTTCTAATGTTTGAATTTTCCTCTCACTTTGTCCGTCGGTTTGTGGATGGTAGGCTGTACTCATGTCCAGCCTAGTTCCCAGAGAGTTTTGTAAAGACTGCCGAAAAACGAGATGTGAATCTACTATCTTGATCCGAAATAATAGATATTGTCACACCATGTAGTCTAACAACCTCCTTGAGGTAAGTTCTTGTTAGCTTCTCCATCTTGTCAGTCTCCTTGATTGGTAAGAAGTGTGCGGATTTGGTTAACTTATCGACTATTACCCAAATAGTATTATAACCACTCGATGTCTTGGATAATTTGGTTATGAAATGCATTGTAATCCGCTCCCAGTTCCATTCAGGGATTTCAGGTTGTTGTAATAAACCTAAAGGTTTCTGGTACTCTACCTTAACTTTGGCACAAGTAAGGCACTTGCCTACAAAGGTAGCAATTTCGGCCTTCATGTTAGGCCACTAGTATAGTTTCTTAAGGTCCAGATACATCCTGTGTGAAACTGGGTGGATGGAGTATCGGTTTTTGTGTGCTTCATTCATAACCACATCTATGTAACCACCGAACTTTGGTCTCCAGATCCGGTTCATGAAATAATAGACTCCATCATCCCTGACTTCGAAGTTCTTATCCATTCCTCTAAGGGTTTCACCTGCCATGTTTTCAGGTCTCAAGGGTTCAAGTTGAACTTCTTTGATTTGCGTGGACAGATGTGAATGGATTGTCATGGTAAACAACTTTACCCGGTGCCCCGAGTATTCTTTTCTACTAAGGGTGTCAGCTACAACGTTTTCTTTACCAGGGTGATAAAGAATTTCACATTCGTAATCGTTCAGTAGCTCCACCCATCATCGTTGTCTCATGTTCAGCTCTTTCTGATCGAATATGTGCTGGAGACTTTTATGGTCTGTGAATATTGTGCATTTCGTGCCGTATAAGTAATGTCTCCAGATCTTCAGAGCAAACACCACTGCTCCTAGTTCATAGTCATGTGTTGTATAGTTGACTTCATGTGTCTTTAGCTGTCTTGAGGCGTTAGATATAACCTTTCCTCTTTGCATAAGAACACATCCAAGGCCTTGATTAGAAGCATCACAATACACTACGAAACCCTCTGTCCCTTCAGGGAGAGACGGGATCAGTGCACTACATAAAGTTCGCTTTAGCGTTTGGAATGTTGTTTCTTGCTTCTCTCCCCAGCTAAAGATTACACCCTTTTAGGTCAGGGTAGTAAGAGGCTTAGCTATTTGAGAGAAATTTTGAATAAATCTATGATAATAGCCAGCAAGACCTAAGAATTGACGGATTTCTGTAGGTGTTTTGGGTGCTGACCAGTTTTCAATTGCCTTTATTTTGGAAGGGTCGACATGTATTCCTTCTGAACTTACCACGTGACCTAGGAAATCAACCTTCCTGATCCAAAATTCACACTTTGAAAACTCCCCATATAGCTTCTCTGATCTAAGAGTTTGTAATATTTGACGAAGATGTTGGCCATGTTCCTCTTTGCTTTTTGAGTAGATAAGGATGTCGTCAATGAAGACTATGACGAATTTGTCTAAAAATGGACGACACACTTTGTTAATTAGGTCCATGAACACTGCAAGTGAATTCGTCAATCCGAATGGCATCATTATAAACTCGTAATGACCATAACGAGTTCTGAACGTTGTTTCGAGAACGTATTCCTCCAAAATTTGTAACTGGTGATACTCGGATCTTAAGTATATCTTCGAGAAGTAGTTCGCACCTTGAAGTTGTTCGAATAGATCATCAATGCGAGGCAGAGGATATCGATTCTTGATGGTAAGTTTATTCAGGTCACGGTAGTCTATGCACATGTGGAATGATCCCTCCTTCTTCTTTACGAACAAAACGGGTGCTCCCCAGGGTGAGAATCTTGGTCTTATGAAACCTTTTCTTAGGAGTTCGTTAAGATGGCTGGATAATTCCTGTATCTTAGAAGGTGCAAGATGATAGGGGGATTTGGCTACGGGGGTAGCTCCAGGGATTAAGTCAATCCGGAATTCGACTTGTCGTTCGGGAGGCACCCCTGGAAGATCATTGGGAAAGTTACAGACCTCAGGAATGATTGCGATGTCTTTCAGTTCTTGCTTTTTGTCTACCACGTGAGGTAGGAATGCACAGTACTCCTTGTGAAGGTATTTATGTGCCTTGATGCAAGAAATGATCTGAAGGTTCGTTCCAAGTTTGTCGCCATAAATAATAAGAGTTTCATTAGTTGGCAAGTTCAAGAGAATAACTATTTCATAGCATAGGACGTTGGCATGGTTGGGGCACAACCAATCCATACCTATTATGACGTCAAAACTTTTGATAGAGACCGACATAAGGTCTATTGGGAAAGATAAGTCATTCAAGGTAAGGGTACGTCCTATGTATATATCGTTGGTGGATTCAGATTTCCTATTAACCATTTCTACTGTGAAAGTTTCATTTAGTGGTTAGGAGTTTTGATTTAGTAGATGTTCAAGATTATGGCTCATGAAGCTCCTCTCAACACCACAATGAAAAAGAATGCATGCATAAGTATTGTTGAAAAGGAACTTACCCGTGACCACTGTAGGGTCTGCTGCTGCTTCTTCGTGAGCCAGTCCTAAAATTCACCCAACCCCATCGACATTTCCAGCTTTTGGACAATCTCTATTGAAATGCCCCACATCCCCGCATTGGTAGCATGCTCGACCTACTCCAGCGGCAGGTACTTGGTTAAGTGGTTGAGGTGGTGTTTTACAGAATCGGGCACTATGCCCTTTCCTGTTGCAGTTACGACACTGCATTTCTTGACAATTTCCAGTGTGGTGAAAATTGCACTTGTTGCATTTAGGGAGGCTACCAACATAGGGCTTAGTTGGTGTTAGGTTATTAGGGGCAACAGCAGGCACAATAGCAGGTATGGTAGTAGGTACAGTAGTGGCATGGATTGCCACTACTTGTTGCTTCTTTGAAGGGTCCAGAGGAGATTTTCCCTCCCTTTTGTTCCAACCCTTCTTCTTGCTATTGTTGTTGTTCTCTTTAGGTTGTTCTAGGGCAGTAAGCACAGAGTTTTGACAATTTCCGTGGTCAATAAGTGATTGTGCCAGTTCCATGGAATTGTCAAAGGTAACAGGCCTAGATGCAATGACACTTTCCTGTATGTGGGGCGACAGTCCCCAAATATACCTTTCAATCTTTTTGCTCTCTAGAGCAACTATTTCTGGACACAGAATCGCCAAGTCACAGAACCGATTAATGTAAGTTGTTATGTCTGCACCAGCCATGGTAGCACCCCAGAGTTCTTGCTCAAGTTTTTGAATTTCCCCTCGCGGACAGTATTTGCGCGTCAACATGGTTTTTAGGTTCTCCCAGCTTATAGTATTAGCCACTATCAAAGTCAGTGACTTCACATGGCCATTCCACCATGTTAGGGCCCAATCTGAAAAAGTACAAGCAACAAATTTAACTTTGATACCCTCTAGACAGGAGCAAATTTCAAAGATTGCTTCTCTCTTCTCAATCCACTGCCTTAAAACCATCACTCCTCCAGTTCCATTAAAGGTCATGGGTTTGGCATTCGAGAAGTCTTTATAAGTGCACTATCGCGAGTGCTCATGACCCTCGCCGTGGTTAGAAGGATGTGCACCAGCTCCCGACCCACTAGCACCAGGAGTATTGATATGAGATATGGAAACCGCTATACCCGTCGTGACCGCTGCTTGAAACATATCGACGTCGTATTGAGGGGTGGTGGTGGAGGTGGCATCGGTGCTTCATTTCTATGTCTTGGATTTCTACGAGGAGGCATCTTTTCCTATAAGAATTAAAAGGTAAAAAGATGGTAAGATATCAAGAAGGAATATGAATTTGATATCTCTGAACTAAACACTTAATCAAATATGGTTGTTGTAAAGGATTGGAAATAGAAATCTATTGTAATTACAACTTGCAATAGGATGATTATGAATTTGAGTGGTTATTTTTCAAAGAGTATGAAAATATATGTCGATTGTGTTGATATATTAAGTATATGTAATCTGAATACTTGACCTTAAAGCAGGTCTATAATATATCACAATACTGGGAAAGCATCGACATCAAACCGACCTACCGAAAATAAAATTTTTGCGGTCGTATTGAAAAGCAGGAAAAATAACACTGGATCATATATGTAATCCAAAACTTTGGAATAGGATGTTTATGAAAATTGTAATAACTCTTGTTGAAGTAAATTGCTTATTATTTTATTGATACTTGGTTTTGTACATATCATGAAAAGTATTCTACACATTAAGTATATTAAACAAGAAAGTAGAAGTAGTGTAAACACTATTTGCGGCGATTGCTACGACGGTTGTTGGGTCCTGCTTCATCCTGCATTTTCCAGCGCCTTTCTTGTGCAGCTTGATGCTCTCTCAATACCCTTATCTCAGATTGAGCAGCACTGAGTTGCCTTTGAAGGGCTTCAGTATGATGCTAGGTGTCGTCCTGCATTTCATCAAGACGAAGGATATGTGCAGTGTTAACCTGTGCAACCGTATTTACTTCTAGGATTCGATTGATCGCAATCCTCGCTTGATCAGCTTGGCGGGCTATTCTATTTACTATAACTAGAAGAGTTCTATCGGTTGTTGCTCCTCTAGAGGCGTTATAGAAACCTCTTTCCATTCCGTAAGGAGGGCGTTGGCCGTCTTGCCGACTCCAATGGTTTATATATTCGCCCCACTCGGGTATGGGTTCTGCTTTGTCTTGTCTCAGGGGACGTTCCCCAAGGTTGCAAATTAGTGGTTCTGTATCTGTACCACTTGATTCGCTGTCCTCAAATGGTTCTTCATCTGAGTCTTCTTCTGGATCCTCTTCCAGATCCTCCACTACCCATCCTTCATTACCATGATATGGAAAATAAGGGTCCCCTGGTAGATGATATCCTGTCATTGTGTCTGTATGAGAATAAGGTCATCAGAAATGCCTGAAAAACTAAAGCATATCGATGTTTAAAATATTATTATAGCATTTCATGTTCTGTTCTAGAGTTTCTTCTGTAGTTGGTAAGTTTTACACATGTCACAACACTACTATCACTCCTAAACACATGTTGGTCATATTTGAAATCAATATAGTTGATCAGGCTATATTAATTCTAGATATGATTACATAACTACCCAAGCTTGACCGTAATGTTCAATATCCAAATACTTTTAAGTTCTTATGACTATGTACTTGTAGGTATGAGTGTTAGTATACTTCTTGTAAAAATACTTAATGTTTTAAAAAGTATACTTGTAGTCAGAGCTCCTAGCCCTAATGCATTTATAGTTTGTATATCTATTATGGATTGATATACTGAGTTCACTATAAACAATGCTCTGATACCAATCTGTCACACCCTCAAACCAGACAGCGGAAACGTTCGGGGGTGGAGGACTTCATTTATAGTATCACAACACATGCATCATAGTAATCAAAGTACAAACCATTGTATTTAAAAAGTATAAGTATATACATGTGTTCAATCAATGTATATTGAAACCAAAATAGTTACACAATAGAAGAAAATATGACTCAAAATAGCTCTATCTTCTCAAAAAGCTCGGGGAGCACCTGTTTATTATTTCCCTGAGAATACAAATAATTTGAAAAGAGATTATCAACAATAAGTTGAGTGAGTGCATAAGTCTTTATGTTTTGAAAGGATGTCTCTATATCTTGAAAATGAGAATTGTTCCATTAAATCACATATTTTCTGTTGTATATGAAAAGTAGTTTTATTTCCATAAAACCGTTCTATTTGTAAACCAATGTTCTGTATTTGTAAAACTTGTAACTGAGAGTGTGCCTGGTTTCACCAGCTGTTATTGAAAACTGTAATATACCATTGTACTTTGTATTTTGTAAACTGGTACTTTGAAGATGTACTTACGTTTAGTTGTTTATACACTAACGTGTTGTTAATATCTTTTTAATGAGTTATTATAACCATACTGTGACTGAATGCCATGAAACAAACGCTTTGTAGGCGTTTAAATTGTTGATGAAAATTGTCACTCATTGGCGTGTATGCTTAACTGTAGCTAGCAGTCTGAGTGTGGGGTTGTCAATCCCAAAATAGATCTACACACACCTTGTTTCGATCCCCGGACTAGAGACTCTGGTTATAATTATCTTGACTTTAACTTGGTTGTTTAAATGAATTTAAACAACCTGTATTGAATGTCTCATAAAAAAACATATAAACGTTACATGTATAATGAAAACCCAATCATTCTGAAATAAATGATTGATTGTATGTCCGTGAATTTGTATTCTTGATATGTATTTGAAAACTGTAAACCCTTGATTTGTTTTGAATCAACCCTTTGTTTCTTGTAAAACAATGTATTATAGTATACTTGAGTCATGAATTATTGTTCTTTGTATCATAAATTATACCTATTATAATTTATATGTACTTTATGAATTGGTATTTATCTATTTTTGCATGTAACCCCTTGTTCAACATGTTACAAGGCTAATTAAACTGATGAAATAACTTTTATATTTATATACATATTCAATTTTATATATAAGTAAAATTTAAACGACTTTCAGACAAATAACCGATGCTATAAGTCCACATCCAAACAAGGAAAATGACCTAGAATGATTTATTAGTCCTAAGCCTTTTAAATCTTATATATATATACACACACACACACACATACACAAATACACAAATATGAATTTTTGGGAAGAATATAAGATTATAAAAGAGTTCAATATTTTAAGTATTTTTGATGCCTTAAAATCGTTTTATCGTGATTTGAAATTATTTATTTGTAACACAAAGTTCTTGTGTTATACTTGTATTTCCCCCCTTAAAACAATAAAAATTATGAAAATATGGGGGTATGAACTCACTTGATAAATGGTGATTTGGATAGCGTTTCGTTTCCTGGAAAGGAGTTAATTTGGTGAAAAATTGGTTTTAATTAGGCAGAATTTTGACTGGAGAGAGGTTGTTTTTCTCGGGAATCTCGTGGCTTCGATCTTTGCTTAGAGTTTGAGATAAGATATCCGGGATTTAGGGGTTGTATGTGAGTTTGTGGAAGTGAAAGAAGTGTAAATATATGGTAAATGGGGTGAAAATGTGTAAAAATCCAGAAGGTCTAGCATGCCTTATATAGGCCGAAGCATTGGATCCGAAGCAAGGGGAGGCTGCCGCGTGTCGGACAGGTGGTGAGGGGATAGGCTTCGATTCGGACAGGTGGATCGGAGGTGTTGGCTTCGGATTGGACCGAACTTCGGTCGAATGGGAAGAGGGCGCGTGTCCAAGGGGTTTCCGAGGGGTGTGGTCCTGCGAGGATGTCGGCTGCCTATTGGACCTCGGCTGCGGTCCAATCAGAATGCGACACGGAGGAATTCAGTTCAATCAGAAGGTGACAGGTGGAGGCCTCGCATGCGAGGTGACGTGGCCGAAGGTCAGCCATGCGAAATTTCCCGGTTTTCAACATTTCTCGATTTTTAGGCCAAAAACTTGCAAAAATCATAACTTTCGCATACGAGGTCCGTTTTTGACGTTCTTTATATGCACACGTAGGTAAAATTATACTCTATGAGTTTTGTATAGACTTCGTCGGTAAATTTTGACTTTGTTTTTAATATTATTATTTTTAACAGACCGGGACATGAAAATCCGTTAAAAATTCATAACTTCTTCATCCGATGTCCGTTTTTGTCGGTTTTTTACCGTTGTAATACTACTGAAGAGACCTTCAATTCTCATTTAGGTTGTGTCGGCTAAAAATCACTCAATCTTTATTTCGAGTTTTTAGTTGTACACTGCTATACTGAAACTAAGAAAAATCATAACTTCCTCATACGAAGTCAGATTTTGGTGTTCTTTTTATGAAAGTTCTCGGTTTAACATAAACTACAACTTTCATTTAGATTGTTAACGCTAAAAAGCCTTTTATTGAAAATTCAGTTTTTACACCGAACAGTGTTTTGCCTGTTTTTTCGCAGATCTTTGATTGGTCATAACTTCTTTGTTATAACTCGGATTTTAGTGTTCTTTATATTTTTGGAAACCTTATTAAAATCTTATCCACTTGGTTCATCCCAATCGAGATTTTTTAATACTTTATTTTTGAGGGTCAATTATGTAAATATACACAGTATGCTAAAATTTCTCTTTATTATTTTAAAAAGAAATACAAATTGACCTACATTATTACATAGGTTTGAAATAACAGTTTGTTATAAAAACTAGTCAAAATCCAGAAGTTAAAACTAGCCAAAAGCAACAAAATGAAATTTGTAGAGAACGACGAGACCTACAAGGATATATAAGAGTCATAAAAAACGGAGTCCATACATGAGAGTCAGAAATTTTCAAAGATTATAAAACATCCTCTTGTGCACCCGCGCGCAGTGCGCGGCGTGCATTCTGACACTCCGATCCTCCATGATATGAATGATGTGACACCATAAGAAGAGGACATGTTTCAACACTGGTGGTTCACGCGCACTGTGAGGCGTGCATCTCAAAAATACCCCCTATAAATAGTAGAATCAGACTAATCCTCTCCCACACCTCACTCTCCCTCAATGTTTGTGCAAATGAGTCATGAATGCCTCTCAAGTGTTGGACCTCTCGGTTTTCTACCCTACATCAACTGTAGCACCTAAGTTGCTAGGTATGAAGCTAATGATTTAATCAATTTTAGTTCCATAAAAAGGTGAAGGAGGGTTTGTGAGGACGTTGGGCGTACACTACGTACACACGTTGTACTCCTTGCATGCTCGTCATCGGGGTGATCTCGGTGTACGTGGGTGTACTCAAGCTAGGGGGAAACCCTAATTTCTAGGGTTTGCACCCTAGTTAAAGACCTTAAGTTCGTAAAGTCCATTACCCTTTCAGCCTCCATTGCCCTTTTAGCGCCAATTTTGAACCCTAGCCTTCTTGAGTGCATTTTTTCAGCTTACCTTGAGTGTTTGGGTGTTCTTTCGTGGTTTTGAAGAAGAAGGAAGTTCGGGGAAGAAGCAAAGGAGAAGAAGGAGCTTGTAGATCCAAATTTTGTGCACCATTTCTATCCTATTAAAGGTATAAAGTTTGAACAATGGTCATTTTATGCTTAAATCTAGGGTTAGGGTAGATTTTAGCATCTTTTTGATCCCATAACTTGGTTTGATGGAGTATAAGCTGCTCCAGGCTATTTGAGTTGTCCTTTTGGACTCTTATAAGTCTATGAAGTCATAAAAATATTATCTTAGAGGATAAGACTCAACCATGCATATGCTAGTGACCTCCTAATTGAGTTAGAGGGCTTAATTCATAGTTTGAGCCCTAACAAGGAATGCAAAAGCATAAAGTTCACAACTTTATGGATTAAGCCGCTATTATGAGTTGGATCTAAGTTTTTGACTGACCAGTACATTGGATATATTCTAGAGTACGTTACGCGTACTGAGCCAGTGCCCCAACTTCCATATCATCCACGTACGTTGTGTTGGATTAGATGTCTAAGCCCATAATTATTACTGGTATGTACTCGACCCGAGAGTAGCATGGTCCATTTGGGTTACATAACACCAGGACAATTTGTTAGGATGGACTCTTGAGAGAAGGTTATATATGATTTATTAATATATTATGAGTTCTAATATATTAATATGAAATCATATGTTTTAATTAGTATTGATAAAGAATTAATTTGGAATTAATTTAGTGATCAAAAGAGACTAATTAAATCTATGGGGACTAATTATGGTAATTAGTTATATTTATATGTGTTGGGCTTATGATCCATGTTGGACCAAGTTTATGTATGGACACATAAAGAGTTGGGTCACATGAACCATGGATCATAATACCCATGGGTATGGATTTGGGTTATACCCATAACCCTTGGAATCCAACATATACATATGTAATCCTTAGCCATAAAACGCCTACACACATATTCTTGGAGTTCATGAGGTGGTTTCGATTCATGGAGATTCTCTCTCAAGAGCCACCTTTGTCCAAGGTGAGTTGTGAGCCATTTGAGGGATTCATACTTTTGGTGCTAAGCTCTTAAGGCCAAATACAACAAGGTTTCAAGCTACATAAGAGGTATGTCATCATAACTAGTATTCCATATTATTTATGTCAATTGCATGCTAGTTATAGGCTTAATGCTTTGGAAATACCATTACATGTATAATTAGAGAAAACATAGATCCAAGGCATTTAGGGTTGTATGTGTACCATAGGATGTTGTAGTATACTAAACCCAACACGTTGGGCGTACGAGGCATGTACGCTGCACATACGATGTATGTGGGCTTGCAAGACGTTTATGCTTGTGTTTTGGTTGGGCTTAAGACTTGTTTAGGTTGAGCCTTAGGCCCACCTGTTGTAGCAGGATATTTTTGGGCTTAAGGCCATGTTGGGTATTCTTGGGCTACATTAGGCCTTAGTGGCCTTGTAGTTGGGCTTGGATGCCTTTTTAGACTTTGTATGGATTTGGGCCTTGGAGGGAGAGAGGCCCAATGAGGCAAGGGTATAGAATCCCTTTTTGCCTAAGTCAAGAGTTAGGTTTTGGACTTTCGAGTTAGAATGTGGCCTAATTTCTAATTAGGGTTTTATGGTTGTGCATTAGGGAGAGGATTTCGTGAGTTATCCGTTGAGTGCGATTTGATACCTTAATTCTGAGGTGAGTATGATGTAGTGTGATGATTGTCTTTGCGAGTCATCTGTTGGTCGAATACACCAATGGCGGCCCACTAGTTTATGATGCAGTGTAATGATTGTCTTTGTGACAATTGTCAGTTATGCTTGTATTTGCTTGATGACTCTGTGATTCCTGTTATGATTTTTTGTGGTAGTGGTAGGGGTGAAATAGACCCGGTATCCGGTTTAAATAGACCGACGGGGATTGCAAGCAGCTAGATATACTTGAAAGTATCCGGTTGAAATAGAATGAAGGGGATTACAAGCACCCAAATATGCTTGATAGTATCCAGTTGAGATAGACCGAAGGGGTAGTCAAGCACCTAGATGTGCTTGGATGAATGTTGTTTAGTATGTTGTATTTTGGAGAAACTTACTAACCTTTGTGCTTACAGTTTTCAGTTTATGTTTTAGGTACTTCCAGTTCGAAGGGGAAGGGCCCGACTTGATCGCACCACATCAGCCTATGGTTTCCGCATTTATAGATTTTCGGAATTTGTTATCTGATAACATTTTATTATGATACTCTTTTGACTATTTTGATATTAGTATCGTATGATTTGAAATGAATTTAAAAAAAATATCCGTGTTTTTGGATTGTTACAAGTTGGTATTAGAGCCATGGTTTGAGGGATTCGGGCATACTCTTGGGTGTGCCTGGACTCAAATTGAGGGTTTTGGTAGCTTTTCCAAAAAAAAAATGAAACATTTTAATCTCATGATTTTTAATAAATGAAAAGGGGTGCGATGCGTGCAATCAGCCGAGCTCAAGTAAGCCTTCCAAAAATACCCATACAAGTTATATGTTTTATGCTATGATATGAGAATTGCATGCTAGATTAGGGGCTAAGTATCTACTCAAAATTGCAAGATAGAATTTGTAACGCCCGCAGATTCGGGCCAGTCAATATAGAGACAATAAGTGTCAAAAAAGACTTTTCTACAAAACATTATTTAGAATAAATAATCTGAACCAAGTTGTAGAATATGTCAAAAGGGTTTCGTACATATAAAGAACGCCGAAATCCAAGTTATAACGAAGAAGTTATGGCCCGTCGAAGTTCCGCGATAAAACTGGCACGACACGGCACGATGTAAATAGTGATTTTTCGATAGAGCGATTTTTAGACTTAGTGATATGTGTATATCTACATATATATTTTACATCATATATGAATATTTTATGCTATATTTATGCTTATTATAGAACAAAAGGTACTTATTATGTTTAAAATTTGTTATGTAGCATAAAGACATTTTCGGGAGCAATATGGAAGTTGGAAGTCGGAAAATACGAACTTAGACAAGAAGAAGACACAAGAAGGATGTTGTTGGACAGCTTGACCCCTCATCAGTATTTTTGCCATATCTCATGACTCGTAACTCCGATTGACGTGATTCAAAATGATCTAAAAACTAGACACAATTTTAGATAACTTGTGTTTTGAGAAAATGTTGATTCTCGATAACCACGACATGGTGAGTGGAATCTTCGCGATTCTTGACGTTGGCTTCGGGAATACGGGATAAACACGAGGAACACGACGTGGTGCCTTTACCACGTCATGGTGGCCAGATTTTGGTGACTTTCTGGAGAAGCATTACGAAAAATAACCTCTGGAAAAGCCTTAGAAGAGGAGAAAATGACTGGAGCTCAAGATTTGAAGATATCTAGACAAAAACATCAATTTATTCAGTTTGATCATATTTAGATTTATCTTTATTGATTTTTTGCGTTTGATTTCTACCATGAGTAGCTGGATTTAGCTACTCCTGTTTAGCTAGATGAAGCTTCAACTTATGGATTAGTTTAATTAATTATGAATTTGACTTGTTACTATTGTGCTTGTGTTTGATTGTTAATACCTAGCATGCTAATATTTGGTTGTTTATTTACATGAATTCATGTTATGTGTAGCTCAGTGATTATTAAATTACATGAACTTGAGACCTAGTGATTTAGTGACTGAAGTAATTGAACTTAGTTGTGTTGCAGGACATAAATTATGACCATAATTTTGTTTGCATAATGAATCTTACATAGCCTATTCATAATCCATAACTGATTCTGTGTTTGATTGTGTGTGACCATGCATAGTTTTACATGAATTAGTTAAATATTAGTAAATTTGGACTTAAATTACTAATAATATAATATTAGGTAACCAACGTTGATAATCCATAATTGTTCGCTAACCATAAAGAAGAAGTGGATTCGAACTAAACGGGAGTGTTATTAGTAATTGATTCAACCTTTGTTTAGTAATTAAGTTTGTATGAACTTGCAAAATCAGATAAAAACCTTTTAAATTATTGTTTGATTTTAGATTAATTTAGAGTAATTATTTTAGTTAATTAAATATGTTCCTTGTGTTCGACCCCAACTTAGTTTACTACACTACAATCTAACTAGGTACACTCCCTCGGTGCATATTAGTTAGTTAAGTTAGTTAGGTTATAAATTTAAAACTAGTAGGTACTTTTATACACATCAAGTTTTTGGCGTCGTTGCCGGGGAATGGCTATTTTAGTTGTTAATTTAATTTCTTTAGGTTAATTGATCCTTTTTGTGGGGTAAAAACCACAAAAAGTTATTTTTCTGCATTTATTTTTTTTGTTTGATCTGTAACCAAGTCGTGGTCATCATCACCACGTTGTGTTCACGTTGCAGTTAGTTTCTAGTTCGTTTTTAGCTTTTGTTCCTTTTACGCGTGTTTTCTAGTTTTGTTTTAGCAGGAAAAAATGGGGGACATCACGAACATGTCAATGGAAGACTACAAACGACATATAAGGAACGAAAATAGATGGGGTCTTGATCCACCAAAAAGCCCAGCCACGACAAAGTTTAAACTTCCGGGGCACATTCTCAATATGCTAAGGGAAATACTTTTTTATGGGAAGGAGCACGAGGACGCTTATGATCATATAGAAGAAGTGGTGGAGATTTCACATTATTTTCGGACACCAAACGTGAGTAAAGATGTTGTGATGCTTCGACTTTTACTGGTCACCTTGAAGGGTGAAGCTAAGGAATGGTTAAAATCAATTCCCTTTGGAGAAATCACGACATGGGTTGATTTTAGGACTGAGTTCATAAACCAGTTTTACCCCTCCTTTAAAAGTGGCAAATCTTAAAAGAAATATCCAAAATTTTCAACAATTAGAAGGGGAGTCACTATACGAAGCTTGGGAATATTACAAAAGATTGTTACGACATTGCCCTCAACATGAATTCAATGTGCAACAAGAAATCTCGATATTTTATGATGGAGTCAATGTGTGCACTCGTCAACTTCTAGACTTGCAAGGGCCCATGACAAAGAAGAGTCTGGATACAAATAAATCTTTGATTGAAGAATTCTCTAAGCATTCAAGAGAGTATCACAACTCAACGGAGAATTTCACTAGAGGAAAGTCAAGTAAAGATGGAAGTCAATATACTATCAGTGCGGTAATTGCAAAGCTCGATGTAATGGAAGAAAAGATCACAAAAATGGGTAGATCAATTCATGATAGATGTGGAGCTTGTGGAGGACCTCATTCTACAAGGGATTGTGAGGTGGAGTACAAGAGAGAACGAGACGTGAAAGAAATTCAAGAACTTAAGCATGATCTCTACCAAATTGAGGAAGTCCAATCAAAGAAAATATCTGCTCTCGAGTCAATGTTATTTAGATTCATGGAAGCTAGCGAAAAAAAGACATGATCCTACAGATGCAATACTTAGAGAATAAAAAGAATCTATTTTAAGTATTTGTATGCAAGTAGTGCAATTGACAAGGCTTGTACAAAAAAAAGCTACCAGATTCATCTTCATGAAAAATCGAGTCAATCCAAAATGCTCAAGCCATGGCCGTTGATATATAGAAGAAGAAGATTATGAATTGGTGCATATGAAGGACCTTAAAGAGGAGTCTAATCAGCCACTCGAAGTAAAAAAGAAAGAAGAAGAAGAAGAAGAAGAAGAAGAAGAAGAAGAAGAAGAGTATCGTGAAGCTTCCCAGTCGCCACGACGTGGAGGCAATGGTGAAACGTCGTGGGCAATAAAAGAAGATTATGATTTTTCTATTGTTGAGCCGTATCGACCACCTCTTCCTTTCCTATCTCATGCTAAGGAAAATCTGGTGAAGCAAGGAAACACAATGTTCATGGAGCATAAAGAACTTGGAGAGCAATTGGAAAAAGAAGAAAACCATTTGAAACCTCTAGTTTCAACGCCAATGATTTTTAAGATAGTTGCTTTTACAAGACCAACAGATCAAGTCACAGAGCTGATTGAATAAAAAGAAGAAGAGAGTGACGAATCTCATTTTGACAAGAAAAACCCGGAAAGAGACAAGGCAAAAGCTAAACACACGATAATGAAGAAAGAACCAAAGCGGAAACATAAAGAAGATGTCAACCAAACAATGCAAGAAAGTTCAAGAAAGGCATTCACTAGAAGGGTTGCTTATAAATGAGTGAGGTTCAAGATGATGGAGAATGGGGAGGTTACCCTTCCACCTGATGCAACATAGAGTGGGAAGGAATCCAACTCACGACTCTTCCAAAAGAAGCGTTTCTTGAGAGACAACCCGATTTTTATGAGTTTGCATTTTCATTTCCTTTTGATTTGTTTTAGTTTTTAATTTTTAATTTTTTGTTTTTTTTAGTTTAACCGAATGATGATGTGTTTCTCTAGTTCTTGATCTTATTTTGTAGCGTTAAACAAAAGTGAAGCAGTGAAGGAGCTTAATTAAAAGAAGTCGTGCAATTTTTGAAGATCATAATTGAAGAACAAATTTTTGAAGAAGTGTGGGGTTCTCATATAATGAAGAGAAAAGCATTTTGAAGCATATTTACTGAAAAGAATAATGGTAATGGTCTTACACATCACAAAGAGTCGATGCCCACCTGTTTCAATCTTAGAAGACACCACGACGTGGCATTGCTTTCCCACATTATGGCGGCAGTTCAACACATTTTTCAAGAATGGTTCTTTGATTTCATTCGATACAGACCATTTTCATTCACAAGAAGAAGGTCCAGAAGTACTATTTCCAGCAAGTATACAAGATGTTCACGTTTTCCACACTTTCATAGTCACTCTCGCCACTACTACCCCAGGGGAGCCTGTTCATTTTACTCCATTTTATTGCTTTATATTATTTTCTGCATACAATGAGGGCATTGTATGTAATAAGTGTGGGGTAGGGGTTGAAAAAAGTAAATTGCTAGAAACTTTAGAAAATTTAAAAATTTAGAAATAAATTTAGAAAAAGATTTGAAATAATAGTCTAAAACTTGAATCTAGTAGTAGTTTTAACTTAAGTTGTTAGTGTTATATAGGATGATCTAATGCGAGCTAAAATGTTTAATTGATCCAACGTATGTTATAGTATATTTATGGCTTCCCAAGTCTTAGTGAAAAGTAATGAGATATGAAAGGTAATCGGGTAGTTTATATGGCATAATAAGTTTTGCAGCATGTACCTGAAATCTATCCAGGAAAGCTTATGTAGTCATTGCACATAGATTAACACCTTTAACCAATAAAAGTTGAAGTTAAGCACCCATGCTTAAGCATGTAGGATTTGAGTGAAAAAGAAAAAAAAAAGTGTGATACATGTGAAAAAAAATTACCGAAAAGTTGAAGAATTTTGGAGATATCAAATATGAAGATCAAAAGATCAAAATTCCAAAGGAAAAAAATTTGAAGATACCAAAAATCATAAAGGTGGTGAATTCAAAGAAATCAAATATCAAATATCAAAGAAGTGAAGAATTCCTAGAGCTCAAATTTAGTATCTAAAGTGTAATTTCTAGATTATGTATGCTTGGGTTGCTTAACCAAAAATACCTTGAGGTTAAGAAAGAGTTCTGAGGATTGATTCGGAGGGTTGTAGAAATGAGTGTCGTATAAACTAAGGGGTGAAAAGTTCATAAGGATTGTGAGGATTTAGGAGTGGGAAGTTTTAGGATTTATAGACACAAATATATGTATTGAGGTCTTGGTATAATAGCTGAAAACGAAATGGATTGTTCTATGTGATGCTACTGATGAAGGTTTGAATTAAAAATAAATAGTTTAGCTTGAGGGCAAAACAAAAGATAAGTGAGGGGTGTTTTGATATGTGCATATCTACGTATATATTTTACATCATATCTTAATATTTTATGTTATATTTATGCTTATTATAGAACAAAAGGTACTTATTATGTTTAATATCTATTGTGTAGCATAAAGACATTTCCGGGAGCAATATGGAAGCTAGAATCAGGAAAATACAAGCTTAGACAAGAAGAAGACACAAGAAGGATGTCGCTGGACAGCTTGACCCCTCATCAGTACTTTAGCTATATCTCATGACTCGTAACTCCGATTGACGTGGTTTAAAATGATCTGAAACCTTGACACAATTTCAGACAACTTTCGTGTTTTGAGAAAATGTTGATTCTCGATAACCATGACATGGTGATCCCACCACGACGTGGTGAATGGAATCTTCGTGATTCTTACCGTTGGCTTGGGGAATACGGGATAAACACGAGGACCACGACGTGGTGCCTTTACCACGTCGTGGTGGCCAGATCTTAGGCAACTATATATATATATATATATATATATATATATATATATATATATATATATATATATATATATATATATATATATATATATATATATATATATATATATGATCGAATTGAGATACTTGGAGGTGACTTTCTGGAGAAGCATTATGAAAAATAACCTCTGGAAAACCCTTAGAATAGGAGGAAATGATTCGGGTTCATTATTTGAAGAGATCTAGACGAAAACATCAATTTATTCGGTTTGATCATGTTTAGATTTATCTTTAATGAGTTTCTATGTTTGATTTCTACCATGAGTAGCTGAATTTAGCTACTCTTGTTTACCTAGATGACGCTTCAACTTATGGATTAGTTTAATTAATTATGAATTTGACTTGTTGGTATTGTGCTTGTGTTTGGTTGTTAATACCTAGCATGCTAATATTTGGTTGTTTAGTTGCTTGAATTCATGTTATGTGCAGCTTAGTGATTATTAAATTACATGAACTTGACACCTAGTGATTTAGTGAATATTGAATTGCTAGAGCTAGGATCGACCTAATCTTAGATAAGTGATTGAAGTAATTGAATTTAGTTGTGCTGGAGAACATAAAATATGACCATAATTCTATTTGCATAATGAATCTTCCATAGCCTATTCATAATCCATAACTGATTATGTGTTTGATTGTGTGTGACAATGCATAGTTTTACATGAATTAGTTAAATATTAGTAAATTTAGACTTAAATTGCTAATAATATGATATTAGGTAACCAACTTTGATAATCCATAATTGTTAGCTAACCATAAAGAAGAAGTGGATTCGAACTAAACAGGATTGTTTTTAGTAATTGATTGAACCTTTGTTTAGTAATTAAGTTTATCTGAACTTGCAAAATAAGATAAAATCCTTTTAAATTATTATTTGATTTTAGATTAATTTAGATTAATTATATTAGTTAATTAAATATGTTCCCTGTGTTCGACCCCAACTTACATTACTACACTAGAATCTGACTAGGTACACTGCCTAGGTGCATATTAGTTAGTTAAGTTAGTTAGGTTATAAATTTAAAACTAGTAAGTAATTTTGTGCACATCACTTAGCGATCTAAACGAAAGTCATAGAATACATTAAACCGAGAGCGTGCATAAAAAGAATGCCCAAATCTGACTTCGTATAAGGAAGTTATGATTTTTCTAAGTTTCGGATTAGCAGTACACAACCCGGAGTACGAATATTAGACCGAGCAAGTTTTAGCCGACACAACCTAAACGAGAATCAGAGACCTCGTTAATAGTAGCGTAACGGTAAAAAGACAGACGAAAACGGATGTCGGATGAAGAAGTTATGAATTTTTAACGAACTTTTCCTGTCTAGGCCTGTTAAAAATATAACTTTAAAAATAAAGTCAAAATTAGCCGACAGAGTCTAAACGAAAGTTGTAGAGTACGGTCCCGCCTGTGTGTGGATATAAAGAACGTTTAAAACGAAGCTCGTATGTGAAAGTTATGAATTTTAGAAGTCGGGAAAGGAAAATGTGTGTGATGTCCGAAGACTACGCACCGCGTAACCGAGGAACGCCTCGCGTTAGGAAAGTGCCCTGTGTATGAAGATGGAGCGTGCATCGTATGCCCAATCCTCGGTCTCAGATCGGCCACGAAGACCCAACAGCTTTATGTTGGGTCCAGAAGTGTTGCGTCTTTGGGCTCGATCCTTAGCCCCATTTTCTTACCCAGTTTGGGCCTGTCCAACCGTGCTTGTTTTATTAAGGTTTAGTATTTAAGATGCATGCATGCATCCTTATTCAGTATCGCTTTTCATTTATTATTCCTGGTATTGTACTACAAACCCTAGCTCGCCTCTACAGTGGAAGTTCTTTCTCGAGCTCTACTGAGGCGTGACTACATTTGAATCATTAAGCATTACTTGATTCTATATCGTGTTTGTTTGTTTTATTGATTAACATGTTGAAGATCTAATCGATCTAAGAGTTTTTCAACTCATCAATTGGTATTAGAGCAGGAGACTGTGCAATCCATACACATCTCTTTTATTGAAGAAGATCTTAGGGTTTTCCGCTTTGATTGATATTATTAGAGTCGTCATCTGCTATTAACGTAGTTCTTTAAATATTCGATCTTACCCTAACGTTATATACGAGTCTGATCTTAAGCAGGTTTTTGAACAAACATCGTCATGTCATGGATGATTCTCAGTCAAACCCAATCAATATCTCCAACAGTATAGGATCGACGACAAGGATTCCTATATTGTACACTCAAGACTATGAGGTCTGGACGCATCACTTCGAAGACTACATGATTGGTTCAGAAGACAACAGATACTTGATCTGGGAGGCGATTACTGTAGGTCCATTCGCTCACTCAAGCACTTCAAGAATTGTTAAAACTCAAAAGGAGTACAATCAACTTGTTAATGATGTGAAGGACATACCCCAAGATGAGAAAGAAAAGTTTGTGTGCAACATCAAAGCTTTAAGGATGATTAGCTTTGCTTTACAATCGGGCATGTTTCGGTTAGTAAGTTCATGCACAACAGTGAAGGAAATATGGGACATGTTGAAGGAATTTTATTATACGAATGAAGATCTTGAGCATGCAATCCAAACATTATTGCGCTTGGAATTTGGTGACTTCAAGCAGAATCCTGAAGAGAAGCTTATTCAAGCCTTCTATTGATTTAATCATCTCCTTAGTAAGATGATAAAGCATGGGATAGAAAGGAAAGTCATTGAACAAAAGGTCACATTTATGAATGGCCTTAGACCCGAATGGATGGTTGTGGTGTCTACTGTGAAGGCACACGAACAATTCAAAGCTTATTCTTTGGCAAAACTGGTGGGGATATTAAAGTCACATGAGAGTGCTGTGACTAAAGAAACGAATGTGGTTTATGGCATGGGGTCCTTGGCTCTAATCTCCAAAGGAAAGAATGCTATCGAAGAAGAAGAAGATTTAGATCTTTCTGAATATGATCTAACAAGTGAAGATTTTGCTTTAATGGTGTCAAATCCCAAGAAGTTCATCAAAAGGAGGTTCCCAGCAAATAAAACCGAAACTGGCAGGGAAGCTACAGTGCTGAGAAAGCAAAGGAGGAACCGAAGAGTGTTGCTCAGACCGAAGAACCAAAGAAGGAGTCAAAACTTGGTGGTGACTCAGGCTTTAATTTTCATTATTGTGGAGGCAAAAATCACTTTGCCAAAGATTTTATGCTGAGAAAGAAGTCTGAAAAGAATGAAGATGATGATGAGGAAGTGAACCTCATAAGACGATTAGAGGAAATCAAGAAAAAGAAAGTTGGATCTAATAACGTTATGAATGCTCTTATTGTGCAGGGAAATACAGTTGACGATGAATTTGGTGGAGTTGAAGTTTGGTCTACAGATTCAGAAGATGAAGAAGTAAGGAAGCCTACTCATGGCAGGGCTTTATTGGTGAAAGAAGAAAACGTTGCTGGAAAGTTTATTAATGTCAAGTTTAAGGTGACCAGAGGATCAGATGGTTCGGTCCATACGGTCTCGCTTGCAGATTTGCCAAATCTGAATCCTCACGATTGGATTCTCCTTATCAACATCCTTCTCTCCAATCAGAACGAATATGAGCCAATCATTGATCACATCAAGCGTATACTTGTGTGTTATATTCATGAAGTGGAAAAGATGGATCAGGAGGTTGCTGCTCCTATACGCAACAGACCCTTAATCAAGCCAATAGGGAAGGCAGGACACACAAAGCTGATGGTAAAAGGAAAAATTGATCCACAGTCTCACACTGTCTTGTTTCTTAGAGATGAAGGTCAAAGGTGCCTATTTGCTCTGGCTGACAAACATCTATTCTCCAATTCCTATTTGGAGCACATTCTTGAGCTTATACATGGGTGTGATCAGAATAGTGAGGCAGACAATAAGCTATTCTCTGACATGCTTCGGTGGTATTTGGCTTTCAGACAGACTCTTCTTGCCATTATTCCAAGACTGTTCAAGGTTGTGAAGCGAACTCCCCAACCTCAACCAAAGTGAAGTCTCGCCCCAATTGACGCAAAATGGGAGATTGTTGGGTTCAGAAGTGTTGCGTCTTTGGGCTCGGTCCTTAGCCCCATTTTGTTATCCGGTTTGGGCCTGTCCAACTTTGCTTGTTTTATTAGGGTTTAGTATTTAAGATGCATGCATGCATCCTTGTTCAGTATCGCTTTTCATTTATTATTCTTGGTATTGTACTACAAACCCTAGCTCGCCTCTACAGTGGAAGTTCTTTCTCGAGCTCTGCTGAGGCGTGACTACATTTGAATCATTAAGCGTTACTTGATTCTATATCATGTTTATTGTGTTTGTTTGTTTTATTGATTAACCCGTTGAAGATCTAAATATAATAAAATCAAAGTTTTCACCATAAAAAGAAAAGATGAAACAACCTTAATAAAAATTAACCTGTTGAAGATCTAATCGATCTAAGAGTTTTTCAACTCATCACTTTCTGACACGTGTTCATACGAGCGTTGAGCGTAGCTGAGAACGCCCTATGTCCGAGGAACGCCCAACATACCCTCGGATGAACGCACAATGTTCCCAATAGGTCTCGGCCTATAAATTGAGTGCGAAGGTTGCCACTTTTTCTCACAAATTCACCACTCCTTTCTCTCTCTACTCTCTCTAGCCTTCCTAACCCCCCCCCCCAAAGCCTAGGGTACCCCCTAGCACTTGAAGGAAGCTCCAGAGTGCCTGACGGCTCTGAGAAAAAGAGTTTTTAGCTCGGAAACGCTGTTCCAGCGAAACCCGGGTTTTAATAAAATTTCGTTGTAAGTGAGATACGCCAACCATACTTTAAATATAGCTTATATATAAATATAATATCATTATTATGAACCTATAAATAAGATTTATCAGTGATTCAAAGTCTTTTTAATGATTGAACTACTTACGAGAGAGGTGTCTAGAATGGTCACATTGGGTTTGGTTGTTGGATTTCAGAAAACCTATATGTCGAAATGGTCATGCCTCCCAACTGTCCTGCCTGGATGATCCTTACTTGATAGATCATGAAGTAGACTTTGATTTAATGATGAATCTAGACTAATAATTAGTCGCAATAAAAATTAGACTAAAACTTAGCGATAATAATGTTAGCTTTCGTCGAAGGAAAATAGAATCGTTAAAAGCAAGGCGCGACCCGAGTTTGGAATCATCACTTTAACAAGTGAGTACATAGTCCCTTTCATGAACATGATTTTAATACAAGTATTGAATAATGTATTAATTTTTTTTTGGTGTGTAAAATATTTGATGAACATGATCCCTTTCATGAACATAGTCCCTTTCATGAAAATATTTGTAAAATATTTGATGAACATGATCTCTTAATTAATTAAATCAAGGGGACTGATACTGTAATTATAAGATAGTTAGAAAATTGGGCTTAGGATCCATAAGGAAGCAATCGACGAATTCTATATGTGAGTCCATATAGAAATCGTCCAAGGGGCCTTCTGGAAGGATCCTTTGGGCTGCTTAAGGACTAAGCAACTGCATTAGGGTTTTGACTGAAACCCTAATTGCTCAGCTATATAAGGAACCCTTGGGCATTCCAAAATCAGCCACTAGAAACCCTAGAAGGATTCCATAGCCGATTTTGAGCGTCTCCTCTCACTTTTGTTCTTCCTTGTTGCTAGTGGTGTTTGTGACTCCATTAGAGGTACAACATTTGAGGCACTAAGCTTTTAAAGGTCAAGGAGTTGTTGTTATTACTACATACCAAGTTTAGGTAATCATTCTAACTTGTTTATTATGTCTATTTCGAAATAAGCATGCTAGATTAGGGTTTATTTCTTTGGTATTCAATGTTGTATGTTCAAATTAGAAAACCTGGATCAAAGCAATTAGGGTTGCATGAACACCATAGGAATGATGTTATGCTCAAAACCATCTGTAGTATCAGAGCCTAGGTCGTTTTTCTAGTTGATTAGATGCAAAAGTGAACTGCAAAAGGATAAAAAAAAGTCGAATTTTTTTGTTGTATGCAAAACCGACTTGACAAGTCCACTAGTGGACTCGACGAGTTGCATGAACTCAGCGAGTCCATCAGTAGACTCGGCAAGTCCAGTGTGCTGTTGTCGGGATTTTTGGGCATATTTTGTTAAGGATAATTACCAAAAACTCGTTTTTATTCCCTAAAATCGATTTTTTATGTTTGGAATGATTCCTTATCAAAATGATTGGATTTGGTTAAATATGGATAATATAGGCTTATTATCAGTCAAATATTTGATCTAGTAAGTTTGAAAAGTTTCCAATTATACACTTTAGGTTTTATAGTTTAAATTTGAACTTAAAAGTTTTAGTTTTTGAAATTTAAATAGTTAAACCCTAATATTTTTAAAGGTTTCAAAATTTGTCCTCGGGTTTTGGAATTCAAAATTTAATTAAAAGGTATTAATTTTGAAATATTGAATTCTAAAACCCTAGTACTTTGAAGAGTTCAAATTACACCCTTATGGTTTTATTAAATTAATTAAGTGTTTAATTAAAAGAGATAATTAATAAATCCATAATTATATGGTTTAATTTAATCAAATTAAAAGTCTAATTTATTAATAGATTGAACCATATAGGATTTTAAAAGTGTAAAATACACCCTTATACTATATAGAATTAAAAGTTTAATATTATATATGTATAAGTAAATGTCAGTCTTACCGTTAGTATGCCTCATTCATGAAGTAGGTCTATAAGGGGTGTTTAAGGAAATACGAAGTAACTAAACGCCTTTTATAAAAACCCAAATCTTAGTTACTTTAGGAAAAATGTGGAGTTGGTGCTAGTCCACGAAATTACACATTGCACCTTGTTGGTCGTTACTGGAGCGTGTGTGGTTAACCGACACACTAATATGGGACCAATGAATGATGGCAATAGGTAGCTCGTATATTAGCATAGATCAATGGAGCGTGTGTGGTTAACCAGCACATTGATTAGGTGATAGACATCTTCAAGAGTACCAAGCTAATTTGCATGGTTATCCACACCTTGTTTGTGATCCTCTGTATCCCAGTCACAAACTTGAAGGGCATAATCAAGATTAAACATGCCATTGAAAAGTTAAATGAATCTCAAAAGATCTAGGAATTTCAATTCATTTAAAACCTAATTTTAAATTTTCATTTTTCATGGTGGAAATTGGTAAATCGTCGTTTACCTACCTTCAAATATTTTGCAATTGGATTACGACATCCCTCTTCCGAGTTGTAGAATATTGTGGTGGGTCCTTGCCTTAATATTTCATTTGGGTGTTATATTAAGGATTAAATCAACTAACTTGAATTTCTCCTGTTTTGTAGATGTCAAATTCTAACAACTATGGTCTTCTCGAATCCTTTGGAAAAAGTTTTCCACATGAAGATGATGTTCCACGATTGGATTGTGGAAACAGAAATCATGCTTCACTTCCTCCACCTCCTCCAGTAATTCTCCTTGACCCACGTGTTCAAAGACTTGAAAAGTTCAGAGTCACTCAAGCCCTATTGGCAAACAAACACGAAGATGGAAAGTCTGTATGTGCTCATGTATTGGATATGAAGTTGCATATTGATAGATTGGGAATGTTGGGTGTCGAAGTCTCTAGGAAGCTGGTTGTTGACTTCGTTCTTCAATCACTTCCTGACTCATATAGTGAGTTCATTAGAGAGTAGTATATGATGGACCACGACGTGACCCTCATTGATCTTACCTATTTGCTTATTGTTGCTGAATCAGCAATGATTTGGCACACTGGTAAAGCAAACTTGACTGGTAGGTCAACCTCCCAAACTTCCATGGACATTGGCAATGGTAACATTAGGAGTCCGGAAAAGTCTTCTCTTCCCAATGGAAAAGGATTGACCAAGGTCAAACCATTTGGGCGGATGGTAAAGTGAAAGGCTGAATCTGAGATTGTCCCATGTGTTGTTCCATAAGACTCCTTTTGTTTCTACTGCCAAGAGAAGGGGCATTGGATACGAAGTTGTCGTACCTACCTGAAGGATCGCGAAGATGGAAGAGTCAAGTTGTATGACTCTTCTTCAGGTAAAATCCACTGTCTAACTCTATTAAGTTCCTGTTTGTAGATTCTTACTACATGATGTGATAAGATTGCATTTTGATGTTTTATAGGATCAAAGAAAAGAAAGGAAGCTTAAAGGAAGAGTGAACTGAGTCTGATCACGAAGAAATGGATATCGATCGCATGGTTCGGATATTGGCTTTTTGAGCTGTTGTTTAAAAGTTAGGATAGATTGCGTAGAAATGTTTAGTAACATAGTTTTCATTTGTAATTGTGTTGTAAGGTAAAGTTTTCCGCATTTTTGTAAATAAAATAATTTTTTTGTGTTTTTTATATTTCCTTGCATTTGCATTTATGAAAAAATGGTGTTTGTATGTTTCTTTTGATAGCAATATTGAAAAGGATGCAACTCTTAGTTATATTATTTGTGGTAGTGTCAAAAATTTACAAATAAGGAAGATTCTCATCACCCAAGTTTCAATTGGATAGAAACTTGGAATCATGCAACTAGTATTGTATGATGAATGAGAACCTTCGTATTTGGGAAATTTAGACTAATTCATTGTTCACATAAGTATGTGAGTCAAGTGAAGGACTAGGAGATCTAGTACACATTATTGTGCATTGGACAAGTCCACCACAAAGAATGATAAGAATATTCATCATGATTTTCTACAAGTTTAGTAAATGTGGTTATGCTTAAAAGATTGAGCATGATTCTGAATCATTGGAAAAGTTTAAATGAATAGCAGAACGAATAAGAAGAATCAATTAGGCAGAAAGATAAAAGTTTCTCCAATCTGAAAGTATAGGAGAGTACTTAAGTATCGTGTTTTATGATTAACTTAGTGATTATGAAACTATGTCATAATTGATCCTTTAAGGACACCTTAGTGCACTAGTATGGCTAAGAGGAGGAATCGAAAATTGTTGGAATGGTTAGATCAAAAGGTGAATCATACTTTGTTCCAAAATCAAATCTTAGAGTTGAACTCCAAGATTGTGACTTTAGTGACACATCTTAAAGAAGGTTACTACACACATCCAATGTGGAGTAGAAATGTTTCTTACTCTCGCACATTTGAAATTGGTAAGTTGTGATGTCTTGAATAAGACAAAGACCAACTAAAACCAATTGTGTGAAGTGTTTGTCTTGATAAAAACCCACACTAACTCTTAGATATTTGTTTGTCAAGAATGTTTATTGATAAGAGAATCTTATATGTCAAGAAGTCAGTGGGAGTCTAAATGGTCTTGATAAGTTTCAAGAACTAATTAAGAGTAAACCTATTGTTAAACACTAGCACACGACTAGAGGTTTATGACTTATCGTGTTGACACATTCTTGTTTTTATGCCCATTCCATGTAAAGTTGACTATGCATGTGAGCTCTATGAGTTCTCATTAGAATGGATAAAGGCAAAGAACCTTAATCAATGAAAGTTTATTGATCTGTACGGATGAGCTGCACAACTACTTGGAAGACATGGTAGGCCCTTGTGCTGCCAGATGGAAAGAAACAAAGATTAAACAAGTTTAGTCCATATGAGTTTGGATTTGTCACAAACATTGTCTTATGATTATGGTTATGACAAATTCACATGGATATGAACACATACACCATAAAATCTAACTGATAAGGTTTTTCTCCGCTTCATGAAAATGATTGTGAGGAAACACTTTCACTAGGAAGATTTTAAGGAGATAACGATTGTCTAAATTGCATTCTCAAATTCGATTATGACTACAACATCCCTCTTCATAATTCGAATTGTGAGATTTGGAAATTAGTTTAGCATTTAAGACTTATTGTTGTAACTTCTGAAAAGTTAGACACATATATGAGCTTTCTAATAAAAGGTGTATGAGTTTAGATAAAAGCTTATCGAAGCGTTTCATATCAGAAATATGAACTTTTTGGTTAGAAAGTCAATAAGTATTGTTTTCTAGAAAGTCCAGCTGATTTCTAAATACATGTCAAAGCTAGTGGGAGCATAAGTGCTATGTTGATAATTATCATGTTAGTGGGAGCATGATTATAATGTTGCAAGTTAGCAATATTAATTATAGAAAACAAGAGTTTCAATTCGCAAAGTTGCAGAGGTTGAAAAGTTATTTTGCTATAATTAAGGGAGAGAATATTTCACTTCATTTCAAATCTAAAAGCTTAGATCGAGAAATTTTAATCAAATTTAGTCAAAGGACATATATAAATGTTATGTTGAAAAGATTCAATGTAAGCGAATTCCATATATGGCAATGTTATGGCAAGAGACTGGTAAAGTATCACGTTTTCATTGTGTATCGTATCCCATACGCTTCGGGTATAGGATCGATTGCATATGTTGTAATATTCGACTGTTCTGATTTTCCAAATTCCTAGGGCATTAAGAGGAAAAAGCACCAGAACCAGATATGACTGAAATTAAGTTAAATAACTGTCAAGTACAATCTACGGTTCACCAAGGATTGGTCACTTGTGGGCAGTTAGAAGTATTGTAATGGATGAACCATATTGACATTATTATAAATAGATAGGATTCTATTTAGAATGAGTTGTCATATGGAAAATATGGAAATGTTTCCATCATGGGAATTGGATATTAAGGATTTATGTAGATTAGAAACTTTTATGCAAGAAGGATGTTCAAAAGAATTGTACTTTGAATTTGAGACTTCATGTCTATGGAGTTGTCTTATAACAATCTCCAATAGATCACTTTGTAATTTCTTTGGCAAAGTCTTTGTGACTTTGGTGCTATGACATTATAAAAGGATCATTGCGTAAAATGTTAGATCTAATAAATTCTATTAGTGGCAAGAATTTGATATTCTTACACTTGTGATAAGGATCGGGAATTGTGAAATGAGCATCATTGGAAATTTGTTCAATTGATCTATTTCACAAAGTAAGGACCATAGATGAACATAGTATGCATGCTTGGAGCATGGGATAACTATTGTTTCAATTCAAATATCAAGTTGATTATCCGAAACATTATATAATGAATAATGTGTAATCGATATGGTGATTAAATAAAATGTATTTTTATTTATACTCAAAAGTTTTGAGACCATATTGGATTCGATTATTCTTGTGTTTCACTTCACATGTTTTGACTTCCAAAATAATAAGATTATTTAAACTCTTCACAGTCGATCATACTTTGGAAGTAGGTATGAAAGAAGACTATCATGAATTGGTTTGTAGATTGTCTAAGTGTTTAGACATAGAAAAGGTTTGTTGCAACGTTCATGAGTGCTCTTGAAATAAGATTTGAGTATTGGATTAAACCCACGCTCACTTGAATCACTTCATGGATTTTATCACGAGTGTTTAGTGAGACGATAATATCTTATATTCTTGAAACGGAGACATGTGAGTTGTAGTTTGCAAGTTGGTTGCACATTGACATATGTAAATGCACCAGTAACTTGGTGTTATAAAGCATATTGTTGTGTGTGATTTGATGAGTAAGTACAAATGAGCATTTGAGTCAAAGTTTATCCATTCATTTTACCCTAAGAGGGATAAAAGCGATATCTATGGGCCCCTCGATGATTTAGTGACGACACCTTACGCGCTTGGCCATGCATGGACTAAGTTGATGTGTTCAACTGAATTCTATTGTCAGTCGTCTTAAATCGGAAATTGGGAAACAACACTTGAACAGAAAGTATGACTATAATCCATGTCTCAGTTCATACGATATCTAGAATGGAGGAATATAAGATCCCTTATCTAAAGGACACGTTGCTGATAAGATCAGAGTTCGATAGCGGCTTTTTAAAGCTACGATTGCTAATCAGGCTCAGAAGTCGTACTTGCAAAATAGTTATTAGACTTATCCAAGTGGGATATTGTTGGATTAGGTGTTTATGCCCATAACTATTTTGGTATGTACTTGACCTGATTATGAGCATGGTCCTTTTGGGTTGCCTTCACCTTAGCAATTGATAGGATGAATTATGGAGAAAAAGGATTAATTGTGATTTATTAATACATTATGTGAATAATATATTAAAAGAGAAATCATATGGTTTAACTAATATTGATCAAGAATTAATTTAGAATTAGTTTTGTGGTCAAAAGAGATTAATTAAATCAAGGGGACTGAAAGTGTAATTATAAGACTGTGACAAAGTTGGGCTTAGGATCCATAAGGAAGAAATGGACGAATTCTATATAGGAGTCCATATAGAAATCGTCCAAGGGGCCTTCTGGAAGGATCCTTTGGGCTGCTTAAGGACTAAGCAACTGGATTAGGGTTTTGACTAAAACCCTAATTGCTCAGCTATATATGGAACCCTTGGGCATGCCAAAATCGGCCACTAGAAACCCTAGAAGGATTCCATAGCCGATTTTGAGCCTCTCCTTTGTCTCTTGTTCTTCCTTGTTGCTAGTGGTGTTTGTGACTCCATTAGAGGTGCTACATTTGAGCCACTAAGCTTTCAAAGGTCAAGGAGTTCTTGTTATTACTACATACCAAGTTTAGGTAATCATTCTAACTTGTTTATTATGTCTATTTTGAAATAAGCAAGATAGATTAGGGTTTATTGCTTTGGTATTCAATGTTGTATGTTAAAAATTAGAAAACCTAGATCAAAGCAATTAGGGTTGCATGAACACCATAGGAATGATGTTATGCTCAAATCCCATCACCTTCTACAACTGATAGAAGAGAGGGTTGAGGAAGGGAGTCTTAGGGAGTCCTTATGAGATGCTTTGGTGTGCAAGAAGCCTTATAGTTTGAGGAATGTATTAGTTGGGAAGAGTGACTTAGAGGAGTCGGATTTGTCCTTGAGGAGGGTATAAATAGGTGTGGAAGGTAGTATTGGGCTTGTACTGCTAAAAGCATAGGATTTATACCCGAGACTAGGAAGACCACAATGAAGCTAGGGAACTTGACAGTGTGAACCTTCTCTTGTATTTGCTAAGTTTTTATGTGGTTATGTTTTAGTATGGTGATGACACGTCATGGAGCAGGGGGTTCAGAATCTGAATCTAGTTCGGGCATGAGCACCAAACCGATTGATGAGAGGCTACACGAGTTCATTGCATATGAGGTTACTAGAGGCATCCTTGATTTGACCCTGGTAATGTTTCGGTCGATAAAGGTGGGTATCATCAAGTTGATGGAGGATTGCCTTCGGATCATCAGGGCCGATATGGCTGCTAGCCAGTCGGGGGCCCGCATAATCTTCTTCAAGGATTTCAGGGGACGTGGGGCACCAGATTTCTTTGGGGTGAGAGACCCCATTTTAGCTAGGCATTGGATAGCTGGCATTGAATGTGCTCAGATGACGAGCTTCTGCCCCGAGGGGTCGAAGGTCAGGTTCGCTGCAGGATTTTGAGGGAGCGAGCCCAAGACTGATGGGAGGAGGTCAGATATTCTTTTAGAACCCCAACCATTAAGACCATTACTTGGCCAAATTTAGTAACCCGGTTTCAAGCAGAGTTTGCATCGGCTGTTGAGGTGCAACAGTTAGCCAGACAGTTTCTTGACATGAGATAGACGAATGAGACTATGGCGGAGATCACCACCAAGTTCAGAGAGAGAGAATTGTTGGTATCCCAGTATGCAGCTAATCATGAGATGAGGAAGACCTAATACCATGATATATTGAGATCTTACATCAGGTATTTCATTAGCTTTTTTGCCTGCCTGACTCTAGATGACATGATATCCAGGGCGCGGGAGCGAGAGATTGATCTGGAGCACATAGGGAACAGGAAGGTGGGGCCTGGGCAGACGGTTGGGGTTTCAGCGAAGAAACCCATGGGTTTTAATTCTAGTTGGAAGGACCAAGAGGGTCGTATCTGTTATGGTAAATATGGTAGGTCGCATGATGGGGTTTACATAGCGGGAGGTTCGGGTGCTACAAGTGAGGCAGGACATGGCACCTTAGCAAGGATTGTATTGTTGCTATCACCGCCACCCAAACATCATATATGATATGCTTTCATTGCAATCATAGGGGCCACACGAAGTCCAACTATCCGAGTTTAGCATCAGGGGGAACAGTAGTAGCACCTACTCCAGCGATCCTACAGATCATTGATGGGCGCCAAAGCAAGGCGGATGAGCCTGTTGTAAGGAGCAGGGCTTTTCAGCTGACTGCTGAGGAGGCGCGTGCTACACCATATGTGGTGACGGGTATGTCTCTTATCCTTAAATCTTTATTTATGTTGATTTATCTGCTTATATTTGTGTGTTTCGTTTTAGGGTCGTTCCTTGTGAACGACATCTCTGCTTTGATATTATTTGACTTAGGGGCTATCCGATCTTTCGTGTTTCTTGTTCTCAGCAATAGGTTTGTTGGAGCTCCGGGTGAGCTGGATCATCCATTAAAGGTTGAGATTATGGATGATCGATCTTTTAGGCTCATGTTTTGGTTGGGCTTTGGACTGGTATAGGTTGGGCCTCGGGCCCACCTGTTGTAGCAGGATATTTTTGGGCTTAAGGCCATGTTGGGTGTTCTTGGGCCTTAGAGGCTTTGTATTTGGGCATGGATGCCTTTTTGGAATTTGTACGGATTTGGGCCATGGAGGGAGGGAGGCCTAATGAGGCAAGGGTATAGAAGCCCTTTTTCCCTTAAGTCAACAATTAGGATTTAGAATTTCAAGTTAGAATGTGGCCTAATTTCTAATTAGGGTTTTATAGGTATGCATTAGGGAGAGGATTTCGCGAGTCATCCCTGAGTGCGATTTGATACCTTCGGTTTGAGGTGAGTTTTTCCTTCACTGTATTTGTGGGTCGAAGGCACTAATGTCTTCCCACTAGTTTATGATGTGGTGTGATGATTGTCTTTGTGACATTTTTCAGTTATGCCTATATTTGCTTGATGACTCTGTGATTCATGTTATGATATTATGTGGTAGGGGGTAGGGGTGAAATAGACCTTTTATCCAGTTGAAATATACCTAAGGGGATTACAGGCACCCATATATGCTTGACAGTATCTGGTTGAAATAGACCGAAGGGGATTGGAAGCACCCACATATGATTGATAGTATCAGGTTGAGATAGACCGAAGGGGTAGACAAGCACCCAGATATGATTCGCTGTATGTTGTTTAGTATGTGATATTTTGGGGGAACTCACTAAGCTTTGTGCTTACAGATTTCAATTTATGTTTTAGGTACTTCCAATTCAAAGGGGAAGGGACTGACCTGATTGCACCGCATCACCCTATGGTTTCCGCATTTAGAGATTTTGGGAATTTGTACTCTGATAACATTTTATTATGATAATCTTTTGACTACTTTGATATTACATCAATGATTTCATAAATTACAAGTGAGTTCACGACCCCATTTTCCAAACCTTTTCGAGGGGTCTATATGTTAAAATGCAACTATATATAGTTACTACTAACTGTAGTTAGATGATTATGCCCATAACATTAGGATGATATTATGCCTGATGGATACTCTACCCAAAATTCTTTGGCTAGTATTATGCCTGGTTGTTATACTGAATCACAATGACAAATAAGATCATACATAGTTGTTACGCTAGCCAGTTGCCTGGAAATGTTGTTACTCTAGTCGTTATTATAGCCACCCTTTGGATAAGCTTAGTACTTAGTGGTTACTCTGCCCAAATACTCAGCTACACAAAACTCACTAATTATATATATGTATAAGCTAAATAATTAATATATATATATATATATATATATATATATATATATATATATATATATATATATATATATAGTAAACACATACGAATACAATGAGAATAACAACACTATCGACCAGGGGAGCCCCCCACAACAAGAGTTAGATGAGACACGATTCATTAGCATGCTGAAAGATTTCCAGCTAGCTCCCATCATATAATCGTTAAATATTAAGTGAACGGGAGAGATATGTATAAATCTATATGGGGTTGATACTCCCACATGTGTATGCTAGCTACAACCTAACGACAAGTCAAAGTAGGCATAACTTTCAAAACACATTTGCAATGTCCAATGAAGTGTCGTGGTTTTTGGGATCAAGAATCATAGATCGATTATAGGAACTCGTCGTAACTTTGTTAAACTAAAACTAGCTATCAAATACTACTAATTAAATAAGTAGTTATAGTACACTCGAAACATAGGAAACGAGTTCATACTACCCTTATCAAAATTGAAACGTCTTGAATAAGAATGTAGTACATATCACACGACAAAAAAATATTAGGGGAATATTATTTTGTTACCAAGAATGAGTTTCAAAATCAACGAAAGTAATACAATACACCCATCTACCATAAAGTTTCACATTTGGTCACTAAACTATTTGAATCCTGCTACCAAAATATTAAGAAACAACATACTACATACTAATATAGACTAAGAACACAACAAGAGTAGACTCAACAAACTCGATAAAGTATTTTCAAATATACAAAACATGTGGACTCACCAACATTACTTTGACCCTTTTCAAAACTCACATGTATTCCCAAGTCATCAATGAAGATACAAGACCATTCAGCAAGAGGTTACGAATGAATTTCAGTCTACCAAAGTGTAGGATTGCTAAGACAAAATCTAACATAATAATACCAAAGGTCTCTTGTAAGTTATCAATCATGGAAAGAAATTGATATTTATGAAATAAATGACATCTAAAATTCTTATCTATGAGCCAACATCCTAATGTCGTGCCGCCCGACATTTCCACCGCCATGTCGGGGGCATGACAACGTGCGATGCAGAAACCAAATTTTAGATCGGTGGATTGTTAGACAAAACAATCTAAATGAGAGTTGAAGATCTTGTGATTAGGAGTCCGTTGATATAAAGATAGTCGAGAAAAGACATCATATGAGAGAATTATGATTTTTATACGGCCTTTAACAGTCTAAGACTTTAAAAAAATAGCTTTAAAAATAACATGAGAATTAGCTGACGAAATCTAAATGAAAGTTGTAAATCTCTTTGATAGCTATGGATGTATATAAAGAACATCAAAAACAGAGCTTATATGAAGAAGATAGGAAATTTTGAAGAACTGTTAAATCGCACTCGAGTGCGGCGCGCACTGACACTCCAGTAGATTCTGCCATGTGTCACACTCTGCATGGAGCCACATTAACCACGCAACAAAGTGTGCGGCGCGCACAGGAAGGGTGTGTGGCGCACATCCCTTTTCCTTCCCTATAAATAGTGTTCATTGGTTCATTCATTCTCCACATCAAATCCTCTCAACTCTCTCTCTCTCTCTCTCTCATGGGATTTCTAAGGTATTTTGGGGTTCTGAAGAATCTAATTAGCTAGGTACTGCAAAATAGGATAGCCCGGAAAATAGAAGTGCTCGGTATCCAAGCCCTGCCTACGATCTTCCTAATATTCTCTAGGATCCTTGTATGTTAAGTTACGCGTCTAGTGTAACTTATATTTGTATTCATAGTCGTTATTATGAATTATCAATAATTCCAGTCATTATATTGATTAAGCAACTTACGTGAAAGGTGTCTAGAATGGTCATGTTGGATTTCAGAAAAGCTATATACCAAAATGATCATGCCTCCCAACTGTTCCTCCTGGCCGATCCTTATTTGATAGAACTCTCATTATCGATTGGGATTAATGAAAGATCTAGCTTTCATTACCAGATCGTCATAGATATTAATGAGTAGAATCACCCAAATAGCTGTCAATCGTATGAGAAATTGTCCAAGTGAGTTTTGTCACTATATTATGTACTCCAATATATATCCTCTATATGTTAGGATATAGTTGCCCTGTAGTGCACCATTAGGCTAGTTCAGTTAGTTGTCTGTTGTATTGGATTATTTCATATTGTACTATTTATATGTGTTGATATATTATGTAGGGAGTTGAGGGCAGCCTAACCTCGGGTTGAAGGCCAATAGACTCGGGTGGACTAGCTTTATGCTAAAGGTTAAAGTGTGGACCATTTCTATGTTGTAGGAAAAAATGGCGGATCATTTTCGTGCTGAAGGCGAAGGGAGGACGAACTTTATGTTGAAGGCCATTACATTTATGCATTGTGTATGTATTGTGGTATATAGTGTTTTGGAGAACTCACTAAGATGAGTTCTTACCCAGTTGAATATAAATGTTTTTAGGTACTTCATTAATTCATGAAAATGGCAAGGTCCGAGTGTACACACTCACAATCACAATATGTTTTCGCATAATGTAATTATACTCTGATATATTTAAATAAGTAAAAATGAAAATTTTGGGTTGAAAAATCGGTACATTACACATTGAATAGGTGGATGGGAGATCCTTTCTCTGGTACCACATTTCAGCTCGTCGTGATGCAATGTGTCGCATTTCAGCTGGTCCATGTCATCGGCTTCGTTGGTAAACTTTGGATCTTCGAAAAATCATATCTTTCGCATAAAAAATCCATTTTTGATGTTCTTTATATCCCTGGTTTCGTTTCGATGGGTGATAAAACTTTTGTTTAGGATTCATCAGCTAATTCGCATTTTGTATTTTATTTTACTGCCCGTGAAGGTTACACTGTAAACGGCACTGCGAAATTTATAACTTCTTCATACGAGATCTGTTCTCGACATTCTCTATATCGATGGATTCTTATTTATGTAGACATCAACTTTCGTTTTGGTTGTTTTGTCTAACGAACAAAAGATCTCAATTTCACTTTCTATGACACACATTGTTGTATCGGGTTGAATGTGAAACTTCAAAAAATCACAACTTCCTCATACGATGTCAGATTTTAGCGTTCTTTATACTCATGGCCTGATAAGTACGATTAATAAAAAATTTATTGAAATTATTTATCCTTAATAACCTTTTATAAAAAGAGTGTTATTTTATCGTTCAATGATAAATTTATAATAAGATTTTCTACAAATATTATATACTCATTATATCCGTCCACATAACGTGTATACAATAAATATTTATATAGTCTGCAAAGCGTATGACGGATTCTTATTTATTTATTAGCAATTATCCTATTCGATAATTTTAGATTATTGAATAAAATGAATAATCACTTAAACGTTTAGCCCGAATTCGCGGGCATTACAGTTACCTCCCACTTAGGATGATTACGTTCCAGAATCATACAACAGCAAAATAGCTTTGGATAGTGATTCCTTAAGTCACCTTTAAATCCCTAAGTAAGGATTAGCCCCAATACTCTGTTCTCACACTACTAACTCAACTGAACCTATTGTTTTATACTCGACACATTGTTTTAGGTTCTTTTATGATAGCTTATCAGCCTGTCAACCTAACTCTATAATTGAGACATCAACGCTGTTGAATAAAGTATCACTATAAATAAGTGTCTTTATTATGATGAACTCCCCACACAACTATTTCACTTATCCTAACATGGATTTAATTGAAAAAGTTCACGAACTCTACTGTTTCAATCCCCTATTGGATTTCAACTTTATCGAGCTACAATTGTTTTCACATTATCACTAACATAAGTATTTTCAAGAAAAACAGAGGATTGTCTTAAATTGAATTTTTTTTTACTTATTCTTGATAACGACTCTATGTAAACAATCTCTATAGACAAATTTTCTACATATGGGATAACTAGAAAGGTATACTTCTATTACTTGGTCAACCATGACCCATAACATATCGTGATTCTACACCATCCCTGGACACTTGATGATAAGATCTAAGATAAGATCGTCACATTTACCTATATGCATAGGTAAAGGTCTCAAGTTCCCTCACAGTATTTGATGTTGTGCCCTCACTTGTCAAACAAAATACCCGTTCTATCATCTTCATAACAAATCCCAAGCTAAATATTATCTCTTAGCTTATTGTGCTGCAAATCTCCTGGACCTTGACGTTGAATCTGAAGTCAATTTTCTTTTTGCACCTTTGTATTAAGGGTTGGATCTCCCTTACTTGGGTTTGAAATCTCCTTTGTTGCTACTCACAACCGATCAAAGCCTATTTGGATCGGACTATGTGATTTGTAGATCCTTTTCTTCCTGGAATAAACTCCTGATTACCATACTAATGACTTAAATATCTCCAACACGACATCACTGCTTGTTCTTACAACGAGTGATCTTCTTGCATAACATGGAGACAGTCTGATCAAGATCATGACAAGCACGAACTCATCCACCAACGTACACGTACATAAAATGGTATTACTAACTAAATGGAACTTACTATTTTAAAAGATGGGTTCTAAAATCAGTACTATTCCCCCCTCTCCTTTGGGACGATCAACCTTGTTGCGACCCAATTGATCCTCTTGTAATGATCCTCCCGACTATCTTTGAAGCTTTACGTAAAAATGCACAAAAGATACTTGTATGTGCCTTTATATAGTAGTTACAATCACTACAATTCCCTTAGCTTCCTAAAAACAGAATAGGTTCGGACCTATTTCCTGATGGTGGTGTTGGAAACTAAACCTAGTTTTTCATCCTCCGATGGGCCTTCTGTCTTAACTCTTGAGTCACAAACTCGACTCTCATCGGAGACTCTTGCTCCTTCTAAAGTTGGGTGGTAAACTCAACCCAAGATAAGGTTTTTGCTTCAACTACAATAACAGAATGAATGGTTACACTCTAATGACCTTCCATTGCACGATGCAACAGATACATAAGGAATTAGACTCTTGTCTCTACGAGTCAAACATTAACATGGAAAACGCCTTTTATCTTGTGTTAACAGTCCAATTTTTCCTCCTTTGAACATAGGAAGACGAACTACAACCTCATCATATCAGGCAGTAGTTCTAGTTACTAGTTAGTCAGCCTTAATGAAGGCTGCAATACTTCTGTTGATCACCTCATCACCTCTTTCTTAAATCTCCTAACTAAAATCAGTTATTACATCAAAAAAGATTCTCAGAACCATTCAACTAACTTATGTATATGTATATTACTCAGACTCTTATCATGTAATATACACATAAGATTATACCAAATAAAGAACATATATATATATATATATATATATATATATATATATATATATATATATATATATATATATATTTGTTAAGAGGAGAAAGTAAATATAACTTTTTATCAATATATGTTATTAGTACATTAGAATGTGAATACTACTTGTATATTCACAATTAAATATACCTAGACACGTGGATTCATATGTGAATATATCAAACAAATTGAATATACAATGTAATATTCATATATGAACTTTAAACATGAATAGATCATCTCAAGAGAATATATCATGTAATATTCAAATGTGTTTATACCATGTTAACAAAAAAAAATATATTATGTAATATTTATATGTGAGTATACCATTTTAAAAAAATTCAAAATATACATTCAGATGTGAATCAATATATGTGAATACATATATGTTTATTCAGAGGATAAAGTAAATATTTAATGTTATGTATTATTCATATATGAATAACATGTAAAAATTATAACACTTTGTCAAGCATTTCATCAAATAGTTGATGTACATAAAACTTAAGTTCAATAACTATGGAACACAACAAATACAAATTAAACCAAATCATATCAAAATCTATGACAAACGACATCATTGAGATAAAAAAAACATATAAAAAAACTCGTTGAAGCATTTCATCGAATAGTTGTAGTGCATAAATTTAAGTTCATTAACACTAGAAAAACTTGAAGATGTAAACACGAAAAATACAAATAAAGCCAAATAAAATAAAATTTGATTAACAAATAATATATATATATATATATATATATATATATATATATATATATATATATATATATATATATATATATATATATATGAACAAAATCAACGAAAAACTAGATTTTGCATGTTTTATTACCTGAACAATGAGGTTGTGAAAAATATGATAATTGCATGATTCTATTGATGTATTTTTCTCATCGAATGTTGTGTGATGTTAATGAAGTTTTGATTGATGACTTTCAATAACTGATGAACGTTAGAAAATGTTGAGATCGATAAATACGGGCGATTTCTAACAGTTGTTATTGACATCGTTGAATCTAGACTTCTAGAAAAGGTAAACCAACAATTTCTAGTTCTCATGATAGAAAATTTTGGATTACGAATCATTGTTTTTAGATGAAAATTAATGGGTTTTTATGATAAATCTATGATTTTGGATGAATAATTGAAAATGTTTTGATGAAGAATCGATGATGTAGATAAATCTAAAAACTTCAATCTGATTAGATGTTTACAAAACATAAAAAAGAATAAGTTTGAAAATAATCGTATCCAATTAAATAATTAAAAAAATAGGTATCTTTTTATAGAAGTAGCGGCTTAGGTTTGTTTTCACATCTCGATTACATATTTGTTCTCATTTGAACCTAGCATATATATATATATATATATATATATATATATATATATATATATATATATATATATATATATATATATATATATATATATAAGGACACATGCATATTTCATTATTCATATCTAATGTATTTTAGAAGTTATTTAAATTAAAATAAATCATATCTAATTAATCTACTGTTTTATTATTAAAAAAAATTAACATCACTAAAAGAAACGTAGTTATCTATCACTTTTCAACGATATTTGGACCGACAAAACACCTGATATGACGTTCACGGTGAATGGGCACGCGTACAAATACGGTTACTACCTTGGTGATGGGATATACCCGGATTATTCTACATTGATGAAGACATACTCGGTTTCTCGAAGTGAAAAGACAAAGTTTTTTACAAAAAAACAAGAATCGACGAGAAGGGATATCGAGAGGGCATTTGGAGTCTTTAAGCAGACATGGCATGTAGTGAAATATGCTACACGACTCTGGGATAAAGAAAGAATTAAATGAATGGTCCTAGCGTGTATTATAATGCATAATATGATTACTGAAGATGAAGGTTGAGCGATTTGCACGTATGGTCCGAACGACGTTGTCATTCCAATTGAGGAGTTTGTGACTGGAACGAATGTGTTTTTAGAGCGAGTTGTTGAAATTCATAACAGTAAAACGTGTTTCAATCTTCGAGAAGATGTCATGGAACATTTGTACCAACATAGCATGAACGACGATTAGGTTTTTTATATGTATGTTTCTTTGTTTTTTTAATTAATGTAATTTTTTTTCTAAATTAACTAAGTAATGTAGTTTGAAGTTGTAATTTTATTTTTATAATTAATGAAACGCTAGTTTAAAAAATGAATGCTTTTTAATTATAAAAAAATGTAATTTTATTGTATTTTTGAATTAAAAATAAATAAAAGTAATGATGTGAAGTGGTGTGTTAGTGGTAGGTATTCCATGTTAATGGTAGGGAAATGTGGTGATGATGTGGCACCCACCACAACGAATGACTTTATAGGAAGCAATGTTTATCGGATGTTTGATAAAATATATTTATTTTCTAATTAATTTTTGAAGAGCATCCTAAAAAAATTGCTTGTTTCGCCCTGGTTAAGACTATCATCTTTATTTGTAGACAATGTTCATTTTTTATACAAAAAAATTTTATTTCATTTTAACTGTAGATAAATATAAATTAAAACTTATTACTTCATCGGATATTTCCAATACGAAACGAAACATATGTAAAAACACAATAAACACAAAGTTAGTACTTTCTAGTTTCCACGGTCTCACACTAACCTATTCGGCTTTTTGGACCATCCCGGTCCCACGATGTCATCCGTCGACTTATTTATTCTCGTCGGAAATACGGCCGACGGGGACGTGCTCTCACGGCAGGACCCACATCTTGTACATGAGTTGATAACAACGATGGGTTCTAACACACGTGGTCTCCTCCATCATCGTGACATTTCTCGTAAAACAAGGTCTTTATGTCTTTGACGTGCCGCACATGTGTTTTTCTCTTCAGTTTTTATCTTTTCCACTTTGAAGTCATTTGTTCAGAAGTCCCTAGAAGAAGCTATATCTTTGAATGATAAATTGTTTAATAAAATAAGAAAATGTTGAACTCAAAGTTCGTGTCAACTACGGGTGAGCGCAGTGCGGTTATTAGCCAAAACATCACCACTAACCGCAAATGCGGTTAATCCATTTTCAAAACCGCTTATTGCAGTTATTTTTGCGGTGCGGCTAGACGGTTATTTTCGCGGTGCGGTTTTGTTTTTTCTATGTTGCGGTTATTAACCGCATAGATTTGGTGCGGTTATTTTATGTGGTTTTTAACTACAGTTTAAAGCCCCAACGGTTTTAAGAGTTCAAACATATTACTTGTAATAATAAAAAAACCATAAAGTATAAGAAAATTAACTTAAATCACAAACAACTAATATTTTAAAAAAGTCAAATCAACAGTAATTAACAAGAAATATCTTAAAATTGTCTAATTTCACCATTTTTCAAAGTTAAACATAACAAAACACCAATATTTTTGTCTTCTAGTATTTTATCTATCTTTAATCCATGAAACTTGTCTTATTTTTAATATTTAATATATTAATAACTAATTAAAAAATTGTATATAATATATGCGGTGCGGTGCAGTTTTTTTGCAGTTTTTGAAAACTAATAACCGCACCGCACCGTAAATTTGTGGTTTTTTGAAAAACAGAAAACCTCATCATCGGTTTTAATTGCGGTTGCAGTTTATGCGGTTTTTGTGGTTAATTTTAGTTGTGGTACGGTTTTTGCTCAGCCCCTAGTGCCAACAAACCAGAAAGTAATAAATAAAATTCATGAATAATCTGGTTATATTTTGATGGTTTCTTCCTAGTTTAGCAAATAATAAATAACTTCATTTATTTGTAATAACGATTACTTTTTATATTTCTGGATTGGATGCTAAATGTGGTAATCAAAATGTGTTTCTGATTCTTGTAGTGGTAAGAAGATTGTGATGATTTGCATATCAAAGGAGGGAAATCAAGGACTATCAATAGGAGGGTGGAGATGGATAATTGATAGTGTTGGACGAACGACCGAATATAAAAAATGAGAAGATAGCGTGAGATTGGAAATGAATGATTGTCTCTTTCTGATGAAATGATCTTATATAGAAAGATACCAATCCTTAAAATAAGCGTAGTGAATTAGTATAAATTTTAGTTTATGTTTTATATAATTTGTTTGAAATATAGTGTAACTGATCATTTTGGTGTTTCTAAAATTTATATGAATGCCAAAGGGTTTACAGTGTGGTCTAATAAATGTAAAGTGTTGCAAAATATACACTTATATAAAATGAGTTTGATCCCGAACACAATGAATAACAATGTCAAATTTTAGAAGAAGAAAATCCTCATAAAAATGGGTGAATTTTGCTTAGGAGCATTCAACTTGAGATGTGTTGTACCCCTCTTTCTCCTTATCGCCTACGTGATGGGTTGTCAACCCGAAGGCTGCAACAATAGACATGGCTCAGAGCGCAACTAGGGATACCTTGAATCCTCTCCGGTACAAGAGTAAGTATGTCGTGAGATGAAGGTTTAAATCCCTAAGATCTAAGAAAGTAATTTAATTGTATGTGTATTTGATAGAAAATAGCATACCTTCCTCTAAGCTTCCACTCTTTCTTTTATAGACTTGGAGGATCGCATTACCGATTGGTCCAAGGAAGAGAGTACATCCGAGGAGGTACATTCTCGGTAATAGGTGGGTCTTTCTGGTCTGGCCCCGGATTAATGGTATACTCAACATGAATCGAGTCGAACTTAGAGGTCGGTCCCGGTGACGGTTTCTTCTCGTGATGGGGAGGTCGATTAACTTTTTTGGCGTCAAATCAGTCTAGGAATCATATACATCATCAAGCATCCATAGTTTTGATTAAAATTATTTGTTTTTTAATTAAAATTATTTTCACATCTATTACACCAACAGTGATCTTATCCCCTAGGCCATCATTACTTCTGACTCCGACATTTATGAGAAGTACTTTCCCTAACTATTCGTTTCCCTAGGCCGTCTTTTCCATTCCCTTCATCTTATAAAATTCGTGTCTTTAATTTTGTTATTCTAACTCCTCCTCATCCTAGGTCATTTTCGTCTCTATTCTCCTCTATCTTCTTCCTCCAAGGCGAAAGCATGGGAAAAGCCATGGTAGAATCAATCCCTTCTCATATTACTGAACATTTTCTGAGGCAGGTGATCAAGATGTATAGGGTTCCTGATGCATAGTCGCCATCCACTCCTCCTCCAAAGTCTTCTATTCGTGACGCAGGCAACAATTAGGTATGAGTTTATCTATAATTTCAACTAGTCGGACTGGGATTTCCAACATGTTCCTTCATCGGTGATGTTTGTCATGTTTAAAAGATACACATTACTCAAATGAGCCCTAAAAACTTTCGCAAGGTCATGTGTTTTCTTCTACTCTACAATGCTTTGTACATTGTTCCTGATGTGGAAATTTTCCATTATTTCTACTGCATCACTTCCATCAACGACTGGGTCACCTTTTCCAGCAGGCAAGGAGCTACAAACATATGTATCGTTCTTTCAGATTCTATCAAGCTATGGAAGAACAAATTATTCTTTGTGGATTCCTTGTCGCTCCCCTTCCCTATGACCTATAGCAAGACTTCTTGTCGTCCTTGCGATCCCAAACCGTGTATTTCTCCAAAAAAATGAAATCGTTTATCAAGTCTTGTCCAACTATGTGATCAAATGGTCTGATCCTAAGGAAGTGAGTTTAGGTATGGCAAGGTTAAGCCTATATTGGGATCGTAGAGGCTGGAGGCATGTTTTAATCTTAGAGGGTCCAAAGGTTCTACTGATTTCCATCCTTACGCTGTAAAATCCATAAAATTCATGAAAACTTTAAACTTTTTTTAAAAACATTCAAAATCATCATTGTTTACAGTGTCCAAAATAAGATTCATATCAAAGAAATCCAAAAATCGTGAAATAAAAACATGAGAAGGTGTGTGATCACGCCTTGGCCTTCCCACGATCCTAAGAAGTACCTGAAACATAATCCAACAACTATAAGCCCAAAGCTTAGTGAGTTTCCCCCAAAATACCAATACATAACAAATAACACAATATAATAACAACATGAAATAGGTCCACAACTTTACATACTGGATTACCATTGAGCCCACAACATAAGTCTGGATTGCCTTACAGGCCCACAGCTTATGTTTGGCTTGCTCCCCGGCCTGGTCACTCAACAGACTGAATACTGCTAAGCCCTTAGTATGAGTCTGGTATGCCTAGATCGGCCATCAGCTCGTATTTGGAATGCTCATGAGTCCTCAGTATGAGTCTGGCATGCCCTCCCTGGCCCTCAGCTCATATCTGGCATACTCCAGGGTTTTTGGCTACGACATAAAGTAGTACAACCTCAACCCAACCCAAACAATATGTCAACATATAAAATATAATATCGTAAACAGATAAACAGGCAATTCACAGGTAGTCCTACAGATCTAGTAGACTAGCATGCATAACTATATCATACTCAGAATATCAGCAATATCAGGTTATCAAACTAATGGGCCGACCTTGGTTCCTTTGACCCGAAAGTATGGTGAGGAAGACTGACCTCACAAGCAGCTGAACTGATAAGACGTAAGTCTGAATCTCAACTCTCGACTCAAAGGCTACAACCATTATGACCAACCCATCAAAACCTCAAAATACCCACAATGCTCTCAAAAGTCAAACTTGGTCAACCATGGTCAAAGTCAACAGCCAACTGTCAAGGTCAACAGTCCATGTTGACCCAACTCATGGATTGCACATACTAACTCGTCGAGTTCCTTCACCACTCAGAGAAACAGGGAAAATCCGAGCCAACTCGTCGAGTTATCAGGATAACTCGTCAATTTCCTACAGTATCCAGAAAAGCGGTAAAACTCGATCCAACTCGTTGAGTTTTCAGGACAACTCGTCGAGTTTTCCCAGCTTGACTCATTCATTCCTTTTTCATCCCTTCTAACTCTCAAGAATGTAGATCTGGAACCCAAGAGATGAAAAACCATGTAAAGTTGCTAACTTTACGTCCATGCATAACACAAAGAGACTAAAATACTCAAATAAGGCTTATTAAGGGACTTAGATCATGAAAGAAGCCTAGATCTAGATAAAGCTTGAAACTTTAAGCCTAAGGAGGCCATAAAATGTCCAAATCTGAATTTATAACTTCGTGACATGCTCAAACCAAAAACAAACCCAAAAATGATCCAAAAATGACAATAAATTTCCAAGGAAGAGATCTAAGAAATAGATGAGCAAGTTTTTGACTTTTTACCTCAAAAGAGTAGCTAAACTCAAGAAGGTTCTGGATCTAAAGCTTCCCCCTTCAATCTATGCACCACCAACTTCAAGCTTCTTCAAGAGAACACCAAGGAAACACTCTTTAAGCTCACACACACTAAAAAATAGGAGAGAAAACATGAGACTATGGTTTCTGGACAGAGGAGGCAATTAGGGAGGCCAACAATGGGACTTAAGGCCTTTAAATAGGGTGCAACACCCTAAAAAATTAGGGTTTCATATTCAACCACCAACTCATCGAGTTTTCTTCTCTAACTCGTCAAGTTGGTCCAAAAAGATCTGCGACCCATAGACTTTCAACACGTCGAGTTGAGGCCATCAACTCAACGAGTTCCAAGGAAAAATAGCATTTTTTAAATAAAATTCTCATACCTGAGAATCAGGATGATACAACTCTCCCCCACTTGAACTAGGCTTCGTCTTCGAAGCCTGTTGCGTGAAAATTTTTGAATAATGCTCCCGCATCTCAACCTCCGACTCCCAGGTCCACTCGGATCCCCTCCGATGCTGCCACTGTACCTTTACCAAAGGTAACTCCTTGTTATGCACATGGTTGTAAAAATCGGTCTAGGCGGCCGATTAATCGGCGCCTAGACGCTTGGCGGACTCCAACCGCTTACGAATAGGTGTTACAATCTAATCGGCCTTGGTCAATATCGGTCAAAGACGGTCCAAATCGGACTAATTCGTCCCAAATCAAACCCAAACGGAACCAAGTCAGCTCGGTTAACTCTAAAATACCCACCAACTCAAAGGAGTCAGCTAGCCCAAACTTAGTTGGGTTTGATTCTCAAAGTCAGCTAGCTTCCCTTTTTATAGAATAAGTTTTGCCTTCGTCTCTTATCCCACCACCGATGTGGGAAACTCTTAACTCTTTAGTTTTTATCACAGCTCCCTTGAACACTCTTTAATTATATACATACACATATCAGATGATAGATGTGATTATCCACCAGTTCAAATCAGATGATATGCACACTCTTGATATATTGTTTCAAATAGATCGTGAATTTAAAATCAATCCCCCTTTTCCATTCATGACTTCACTACCAGTTCTCTGCGCCTTTGGGTGAAATATCAAGGGACGAAGAAGACGACTCAATCGACTCAAGCGACTCAGATTAGTCACATATTGGTGCTCCTCCCCTGTGCTCGACTCCGATTCCTGAAGCAATAACTGACATCTCTTTCAGTGCGGACTACCCCACAACTCTATTATCGGCATCATAAGCGATCATCAGCTCCCTCATCGGTATCCCTTCAATCGATATCCCTCTAATTCACTTTTGTTTTCATTGGTGATTTCATTTGTGTATACATCTTTAATCAATTTTAAAAACTGCAATTTACATCTCGATGTGATAATCAATAGATGTTTTGTGATTTCGAATTGAATTCATAGAAACAATAAATTGTTGATGTCGATAGCGCTTACAAATTATGATTTTGGATTAGAATTTCAGGTTAGTGTCTAGATTGTCGATAGCAAGAACAAAATGCCTGAGTGAAAATGTTATTTCATATACCATGTTGTTGATAGGTTGGTAAAGAGAAGCAAGATCATGTGATTTCATTTATATATATAAGCATGAGTTTGTTGTAAGTGATTGTAGAATTTAATAAATTTTAACAAGTTTTTTAATTCAAAACTTGTATGCTCAAGAGTTTGTATGGATGTTGCAGGGTGTTGAGAAGCTCTAACATAAGTGGGATGATTCCAGATTATATATCAAATATGTCCATGCATTTGAATTGTTCTTATTTACCTATATTCTTATGTTTAATGTTTTATTTTTTATTTTTTTAATAATTAATGGTCTCCGATTAATCTTCTGATTAATCCCCGCCTGGCCAATTAATCCATTGACCCTAGTCCACCGATTAGCCTACATCAAGCGATTTTTACAACCTTGGTTATGCAGAAACTTTACCTTCCTTTCCAGAATAGCCACCGGCCTCTCAACATAGTTCAGGTGCTCATCAACCTGAATGTCATCCAATGATACCACTGCATCCTCGTCCAGAATGCACTTCCACAACTACGAAACGTAGAAATTGCTATGAATGTAACTGATCTCCTCCGGAAGATCCAATCTATACGCAACTTTACCAACCCTGGAAATAATCTGGAATGGTCCAATATATCAAGGGCCCAACTTCCCCCTCTTCCTAAAGTGAATCACACCCTTCCAGGGTGAGGCCTTTAACAGCACCATGTCACCGACCAAAAACTCCAACTCAGATCGGTGTCGATCGACATAACTCTTCTGTCGACTCTAAGCAGTCTGCAATCTCTGTCTGATCTGTTGAATCATCTTTGTAGTCAGCAGAACCACCTCGGTCCGACCCAAGAACCTGTGGCCAACCTCGCCCCAACAGACTGGGTATGACACCTCCGCCTATACAATAGCTCAAAACACAGAACACCAACACTCGAGTGGAAACTGCTGTTGTAGGAGAACGCAACACGAGGTAGGTAGGAGTCCTAACTCCCACCAAAATCAATGATGCATACTCATAACATACCCTCGAGAGTATGTATGGTCCGCTTGCTATGGCCGTCGGTGTGTGGATGATAAGCTATGCTGAATGCAGCTCCATGCCCAGTTCCTCGTGGAACTTTTGCTAGATGCGGGTGGTGAACCGAACATCACGGTCTGAAACAATAGAGACCGGAACCCCATGATGAGCAACAATCTCGCGAATATACACATTGGCCAACTTCTCGGCCGACGAGATCTCCCGAATTGCAAGAAAATGGGCACTGTTGGTCAATTGATCTACGATGACCCAAATAACATCAAAACCTTTCGCTGTCTTCGGCAACTTAGTGATGAAATCCATCGAAATCTGCTCCCATTTCCACATGGGAATCTCCAAAGGCTGCAACATGCCATGCGGCCTCTGATGCTCGGCCTTGACCATCCTGCAGATCAAGCACCCCTTAATATAAAAAGTGATCTCTCTCTTCATGCACAACCACCAGTAACTCAATCTCAGATCCCGATACATCTTGGTGACCCTCGGATGGATAGAAAAGCGAGACTTATGAGCCTCCTCCATCACAATCTGTCTGACCCCACCAGACACAGGAACCAACACTCGACCACAATGGGTCAACAAACCACGACTATCCAGCACAAATCTGGTGATCTCATCCCTAATCCTCTCAATCTTCCAATTCTCCTCTCGAACACCCTCAGACTGAGTATCCCTAATCAAACCCACAAATGGAGAATCCATAGATATCCTCATACATGCCACCTCAACAGAAGGTCCAACCGACTTGCGGCTCAGGGCATCCGCCACCACGTTCGCTTTCCCCGAATGGTAATGGATCTCACAGTCATAATCTTTGACCACGTCCAGCCACCTACGATGCCTCATGTTTAGGTTCGTCTGATCCATAACATGCCTCAAACTCTTGTGATTCATGTAGATAGTACAACGGACCCCATAAAGATAATGCCTCCAAATCTTAAGACCTAAAGCCACTGCTCCCAACTCAAGATCATGCGTGGGATATCTCGTATCATGCGGCTTCAGCTTCCGCAAAGCATAAGCTAATACTCGTCTTCTCTGCATGAGGACTGCCCCCAAGTCGGTGATGGATGCATCATAGAAAACCACAAAATCCCCAGTTCTCTCCGGGAGGATCTAGACTGGGGCCTCGCAATATCTCCTTCGAAGGGTCTCAAATGCAGATTGCTGCTCAGGGCCCCACTGGAAATCCACCTCCTTCCTCGTCAGATGTGTGAGTGGTAGTGCAATCTTGGAGAAATCCTGAATGAATCTCCGGTAGTACCCTACCAAACCTAGGAAACTCCTGATATCCGAGGCAGACTTCAGAACCTCCCACTGCATCATCACCTCGATTTTGGTCGGAACGACCAAAATCCCATCTTGGTTAATGGGGTGTCCAAGGAACTAAACCTATCGCAACCAAAACTTGCACTTCGAGAACTTAGCATAAAGTCGTTCTCGCCTCAAAACCCCCAGAAGCTCGCGAAGATGCTCGCATGATGCTCTCTGGTCCTGGAATAAACCAATATATCATCGATAAACACAATAATCGAGCGATCGAGCATCGTCCTGCATACCCGATTCATCAAATCCATAAATATTGCAGGCGCGTTGGTGAGTCTAAATGGCATCACCACGAACTCAGAATGCCCATAACGAATCTGGAACACAGTCTTCTCCACGTCCTCCTCCCTCACACTGACCTGATGGTACCCAGACCTCATATCTATCGTGGAGGAAGAAGATTCTCCCTGCAACTAATGAAAGAGATCATCAATCCAAATAAGGGGATAACGGTTCTTCACCATTAACTTGTTCAAATCCCAATAATCGATTCACATCCGGTGCGAACCATCCTTCTTCCTAATAAATAAAATCGGAGCTCCCCACAGGAAACTGCTCGGATGGATGAATTGCTTTCCTAGCAGCTCTTACAGCTGATATGACAGCTCCTGCATCTCAGGCGGTGCCAATCTGTATAACGCCTTGGAAATAGGGGTCGCACCTGACACAAGATCGATCCTAAACTCGAACTGCCTCTCAAAAGGAACCCCGGGTAACTCCTTCGGAAATACATCAGTGAACTCCCTGACAACTAGAACATCAGCAACCGACACCTGACCCCCAACTCGCATATCCACTACGTAATCCAAACAACCCGTACACCCATGCTAAATATACTGTTGAGCCCTGGCTGCTAAACAAAATCTTGAACCCAGCCCGGTGCCCTCTCCATAAATAACTGTTCTCCCCTATTTGGGGTTCGAACTACCACATTCTAATCCTCGCAGTCGATCATGGCACCGAAACGGCTGAGCCAATCCATACCCACTATCAAGAAGATGTATCATATAGGAATAGGACTCAAATAGATCGGGAAAGATACTTCGAATATATCTAGAATGCAATCCTGATAAACTGAAACAGCAGAAACCCCATGTTCGTTGGTGATGGAAATTCGCAACGGACACTCCAACTCCCCTAAGGGCAAAGAAAACTCCCTACTAAAAGATTGAGATACGAAGGATCGACTCACACCCGAGTCGAACAAGACAAGAGCAGGCAAAGAACTCACTAAGAACGTATGTATTAGAGGTACAAACATATGAGCATAAAACAATCATAATCAATAATATAAGAGATAGAAACATACCAGTCACAACATCTAGTACTGCTCTGGCCTCCTCGACGGTGAGCTGTAAAGCACGACCTTGAGCCCTTAGGGGCTCTGCTCTGCCCTAACTCCCGTCAGTGATCCTCAATGTAGTTGGTGTGGAACCTACGACGTACTGCCAGTGAGCAATGGACAATTGGCCTTCACATGGCCAACCTGGTCGCAATGATAGCAAATCTTGGAACTGAGTTTTGGAGCCTGCTGGCGGCAATCCCTCACCATGTGACCCTGGCGGCCACAATTGTGGCACCTAGAAGATGACCGACAAGTACCCTCATGCGCCTTACCGCACTTGCCACTAGTGCAGCCCTTCGGGCGCCCAGATCTGTCATTTGTGGTCTTAAACCTCTTTAGCGCAGGCTACGAATGCGTTGGGGCTTGTCTCTGCTCTATCAACTAAAGCTTTATCTAAAGCTCATGTCGCCTAGTGGCCTCCTGTAACTCCAACAAAGTATCACACTGCTGGGTGGAAACAAACTGCTGAATATACGTCTTGAGCATGCTCAAGTAACGGGTCATCTGAGCCTGCTCCGAAGCAAACCCAGGGCAAAACATGGCCCTCTCAGTAAACATTCGGGTGATCTCCGCCACCGAATCCAACCTCTGCCTCAACTCCAAAAACTCCTAAGACAACCTCTCATGCTCCACCCGAGGAATGTAGCGAGTACGAAACATCTCTCTAAACTGATCCCAAGATACTGTAACCCTCTGCTCATAAGAGTACGATGTCGTAACAAGTCTCCACCAATCCTTCGCTTCGAACCTTAGAAGGTTCAGAGAGCACCAGACCTTCCGGTCAATAGGGCATGAACACGTGAAGAAACACCCCTCTACATCAGATAGCCACCTCATGACTACAATCGGTTCCTGGAATCCATCGAAAGTTGGAGGCTTCATATTATCGAAGTCCCGATACTTAAAGGCCCAGCCTAGTCCAACACCTACAATGGCTACGGCTGCAGATGCTGCAACAGCAATAGTCTCAGTAATGGTTGTGTATCTCTCATTAAAAACCTTCATCATAGTGGTCTTGATAGACCCAAACATTTCTGGAATTTGACCACGGAAGATGGTCACAACCTCTTCATGGAGGATCCTCTTGATCCTGGCATCCAAATCCTCTGACCTCATCTGACTGTTAGCCCCTGATCCTGACCCGAATCCAATCTCAACTCGCCTCGTAGTCACCATATTGAAAACACATCAGGATGATATCAGATAATCCACATCAATAATGGGGAATCAACTCCCAAAAAATCCCTAGGGGTTGTGACTTCCTTGCTACACGTACAGGTCATATGCTTTCATTAGTACGGGCCCATACTACTTTCCACACCTACCCGTGTTTGTCTCAAGGATCATCACAACACCCTAACAATACTCATAAGCATAGACGAACGCTTAGTCCTCACTACTAGCCGACTGACCCCTCACGACTCATCCATGAAAGTTTTACCAACCCTGCAACACTCGTATATGTTAGCCATACATAACATTGAACCCTTTAGACATTTGAATATCTGATCCTACCCTAAGCCCTTCATTAAACAAGAACAGGAAATAAGGCACAACCAAACATTCTCAGGCTATAAGATCTTAGTTATATATAATAGTGATGCATATACTAACCAACTATAGTAATGATGTCAATTTCATAAAATAAAGGCCCTAGGCTATCAGACATAATATAATCAGGCAATTCCATCACGCAATTCCTGAAGATCCCTAACCTATCACTAGCATGTTGTTCTACATATCACAATATCAAATAATAGTATGGTATTTTGGGGTCTACTTACTAGCTCCGGCTGATCGTACACATCACATCCTCCTTTAATTTTTTGAAAACCGTATGAAAATCATTTAAAAATCTTTTCCTTAGTTTAAGACTAGATTCACATGAGTGTTCCTCCAATTCACTCAAACCAAGGCTCTGATACCAACTTATGACACCCATAAACTTCATGAAATATTTAAACTTTTTTAAAAACATTCAAAATCATTATTGTTTACAAACTGTTTCCTAAATAAGATTCATATCAGAGAAATCCCAAAATCCTGAAATAAAAACATGAGGAGGTGCACGATCATGCCTTCACCTTCCCGCGATCCTGAGAAGTACCTGAAACATAATCAAACAACCTTAAGCCTAAAGCTTAGTGAGTTTCCCCCAAAATAACAATACATAACAAATAACACAATATAATAACAACATGCAATGGGTCCACAGCTTTACAGACTGGACTACCCTTGAGCCTACATCATAAGTCTGGATTTCCTTACAAGTCGGTGATTTTGGAGAGTGATAGGGTGCTTTTTTAGAGGGCTTGAGCTGGTGTAACCAGCGACTTCAATAGATCTTGACTGATGCTTCTTGGTTAATGAAGGATGGTATATTCGATGCCCTTGTTCATCTTCTGCACTCCCTGGAATATGGTCAGGAAAACGTGAGGGTTCGAACTGCTTGCATTAGGTATGGCTTTCAAAAAGGTTGTGTTGAGATGAAGAGCTGATACCTAGCTCAAGTGAAGGAGGTCATTTCTATGTAATCTTACCCTGATGCTCTAAACATGGTACATAATTGGTTCAAGGCTCTAGTTACAGAAGACTTTAATTTTCTGAAGCAATCGTGGGAGGGCCATGTCGGATTTGTGGAGCTCAAGGAGTTGGTTCGAGCTCAGGTGGTCAACGTTGAATCGGGTGGTGATGGTGTTTAATTATTCCCTGTTATGTTTTTGTGTATTATTATTTTTGTAATAGCTATTTATCCTCCAAAATTATGTTATGGACATGTTTTTATGATACGAATGTTTGTGCTTTATTACTAGTATTTTGATTATATGCAAGCATATACACCTTTGTTCTCTAGGTGCTAGTTAGTCCCTTACGCCCGATGTGAGGTGTTAATTTGGACTTGTCATTGGCGGGGCTATCGTTGCTTCACAAAAATTTATCTAGCCCATATTTATGTGGATCAATTTGCAAAACTGACTTGAGGGATGGTTTATTTAACGTTCTTTCTCTTTTTTAAGCTTTCCTTTTAGGTTGTCTTTGCGTGGACCGACTTGTGGACCTAGCCCAAAAGTTGGTTTGTATAATATTATGAAGCTTTGGCCAATGCTTTGTTTGAGTTGTCTTCGGATAGACTGACTCGCAGACCCTATTTGAGGGTTACTTATATAGCTTCGGCCAAGGTTCTTCATGTCGTCTCTGTGTGGATAAACCTGTTCCCCTATTTAAGGGTTAAGTTGTTTGATATTACTTAATTTTGGCTTAATTTTATTCAGTCGTTTTTGTATGAATCGACCCGTGACCCTGCTTGAGGGTTGATTTGTTTGATATTACTTAGCTTTGGCTAAGGTTTATTCAAGTCGTCTTTACGTGAATCGACCCATGAACCTACTTGAGGGTTGCTCTATACAATATTACTTAACTTTGGCTAAGGTTTATTTAGGTCGTCTTTGCATGAATTGACCTGTGACCCTACTTAAGGATTGATCTGTGCGATTTACTTAGTTTGGCTAAGGTTTATTCAGGTTGTCTGTGTGTAGATCGACCCGTGACCCTGCTTGAGGGTTGATTTGTGCGATATTACTTAGCTTTGACTAAGGTTTATTCAGGTCGTCTTTGCATGAATCGACCCATGACCCTACTCGAGGGTTGATATGTTCGATATTATTTAGCTCTGGCTAAGGTTTATTCAGGTCATCTTTGCGTGAATCGACATGTGGCCCTGCCCGAGGGTTAATTTATTCAATGTCATTGTACTGATATTAAGGATTTCCTTTTTACGATTAAGGATGAGATTTCTAGTACAAAATTAGTTCCACTAAGTGAACTTCCCTTCGCACAAAAATACATCCATAAATACCCTATCCCTTGACTTTAGTAACTTAACCTAAAAATGGAAAATTTTAAGGTTAGAGATGTTCCAAGTCCTCGAGACTCTGTCTCCTTCCAAGGTTTCCAAGATGTACGAGTCGTTTCTAAGTGCTTCATTAATTCTGTAAGGCCCTTCCCAATTTGCGCCAAGTTTTCATCCTTTCTCAACTCGACTGGCTTCATTTTTTTTCAACACTAGATCTCCCACTTTACATGCTCTTTGACGGACTCGATAGTTATAGAAACGTTTTGTGGTCGCCTTATAATGAGCTTGTATGATGGCGGCTTCCTCCCTTTTTATTTGACGACATCTAACTCGAACTTCCTTGATTCTTTGTTTTTCTTTGATTTCAAAGTTAGCCACTATGTTGGTTATGAGATCTAGTTCGGGTTGGATCACCACCTCAATTCCGTATACTAGTGCGAAGGGGGTTTCTTTGGTAGCTCTTCTTTGTGTGGTTCTATAAGCTCATATGACATTATGTAACTCTTCTTCCTATAAACCTTTGGCTTGCGACAACCTGGTTTTTATCGCTCTCAAGATGGTTCGTTTAGTTACCTCAGTTTGTCCTTTGGCTTGAGGGTGTGCTACCGATGTGAACCTCTGTTGTATGCCCATCTTTTCTCACCAGCTTTAAATGGTTCATTGGAAAACCAAGTTCCATTATCAATGACGATAGTGTGAGGGACTCCGAATTTTAATACTATTTGTATCCATATGAATTTAGCCGTATGTTTTCCCGTAATGTGTACTAGAGGTTCTGCCTCTGCCCACTTGGAGAAATAATCTACAGCTACCACCAGAAACTTTAGCGTCCCTAGGGCTTCGAGAAATGGGTCGACTATGTCAACTTTCTATTGGTTAAATGGCCAAGGATTGCATATGCTTGTCATTTCCACTTAGGAGCTCGTGGAACATTTGCATGTTTTTAGTAGGACTCGCACTTCCGGACCCATCTTTTGACATTAGTTGACAGAGTCGGCCAGAAGTAGCCAGTTCGGATAATCTTCTAGGATACATTTATTCCCCTTCATGAGCTCTACACATCCCCTCATGCATTTCCTTGATCACCTTTTCTCCCTCCTCAATTGTTAGGCATCTGAGCCATGGAGTATATTCACCTCTCTTATACAAGACCCCCCTGTTTAAGCACGTAGTTGTGTTCTTTTGCCCTGATCTTTCATGCTTTTTCTAAATCCTATGTTTTATACATGTAGTGAGGTATCTTATTATGGGGTCCATCTAGCTTTCCCTTTCTTTAGTCCTGCACAATTTTTTTTTCCACCAATGCTTATTTCTTCCAACACTTCTACGAACACTTTCTTTGTAAGGTGGCTGAAAGCCATGGAAGCCATTTTACTCAAAGCGCCTGCATGCTTGTTCTTGGATCTCGGGATTTGTTTTATGGTGAAAGTTTCAAAGTATAGTGTTGCGTTTGTTACTTGCTTGAGGTACTGCCACATGGATTCTTCCTTTGTTTTATATTCACCTTTCACTTGGTTTAGTACAATCATTGAGTCTCCATATGATTTGAGATGCCTGACTTCCATTTCTTTAGTCATCTTTAGCCCTGTCAGTAAAGCCTCGTATTCGGACTTGTTGTTAGAGCATGTGAACTGGAAACACAATGTGTACGTGTATGTTTCTTCTTGTGGGATCACAAGGACTATCCCGGCTCCCGACCCTTCGTTGCTTGACGCTTCGTCAGTGTACAAGGTCTAGCTTGGAAGTTCCACTTCAAAACATGCATCCTCCTTTTCATGGAGACTTTCGATTCTTCTCTTGGCATTTCCGTTAGAAAATCTGCTAAAGATTGCCCTTTTATACTTGTCCTTGGCTTATACCAGATATCATACTCTCCCAACTCTATATCCCATTTAGCTAACCGTCCTGACCGCTCGGATTGCAAGAGCACCTGCCTAATCAGCTGGCTTGTTAGCACACAAATGGGGTGGGCCTGGAATTATCTTCGTAGACGCCAAGTTGTATGTACCAACACCAAGAAATTTTTTCCAACTGAGGGTAATTGTTCTCAAGACCTTGTATCATCCGGATTACAAAATAAACTGGCATCTGGGTCTTGCCTCGATTTTCCAATAACACCATACTTAAGGCCTTTTATCCAGTTGTTAGATACTTGGTAAGTGGTTCTCCGAGCCTTGGACTGGGAAGGGTAGGTTCATTCATCAAGCTAGTTTTGAGGTTATTTAAAACTGCTTCAGCTTCATTCATTCATTCGTTCGACCTCCTTTTGATTCAAAATTTTCTTTAACTCAGCTGACTTAGACAAGAAACGGCCCAAGGAGGTCATTTTATCGGTATGACTCTAAATCTATTTGACTATCTTCGGGGTTACTGTTTTGAGAAATGCCCTTAATTTCTCAATATTTGTGGTGATTCATGCTGGGGTGACCATGTACCCTAGGATTTTTCCTTCCTCGATCCCAAATATCCACTTTTTAGGGTTTAGCTTCATGCCCGTTTCCTTAAACCTAACTAATGTTTATTTGATGTCACTAATGAAAGTCGTACCATCCCTACTTTTGATGACTGTGTCGTTCACGTAAGCTTTTACATTCCTTCCAATCTAATCTTTGAATATTTGGTCGACCAACCTTTGGTAGGTTTCCCCTGCACTCCTGTGGTCGAACGACATTCTAGTGTAGTATAAGTTTCCTCTTTCAATGTGGAATGCGGTTTTGTCCTTGCCTACTTTTGCCATTTGGATTTGGTGGTACCCTTTGTATGCATCTAGAAATGACTTCCATCTGAATGCTTCTAGGGACTTGACTTTCTGCTCTATCTCTGGCAAAGGATAAGCATCCATTAGGAATGCTTTGTTTAAGCTAGTAAAATCTACACACATTATTAATGACCCGTCTCCTTTTTTGACAAGTACAGGCTTAGCGACCCATGTTGGGAAAACTGACTCACTGAGTATTTTGGCTGATGCCAGCTCATCCACCTCTTTGTTAACCGATGTGCTTCGTGCTGGGGTAATGGGTCTTTTATTTTGTATCACGGGTATTTCCTTAGCTGCTATATGTAGACGATGTTCACCTAGGACTCGAGGAACTCCAATCATATCGGTCGATTTCCATGCAAACACTTCCTTTTCCACTCTCAGCAGCACAATTAAGTCCTTCTTTATGGTCGATGGGAGCAACTTTCCTATCTTGATGGGCTGCTATGGAAATTGTTTGTTGATCACCACCGTCATTAGGTCAATGTCATGATTTTTTTGCTTTGCTTTGCTCTCCTTTTTCAGTAATGCAGCATCGTGACACGTGCCATGGCTAACTCAACAAGGTAATCGTGTGTCCTTTATATGTGATCTTCAGCATCCCATGCACCATGGATGCCACCACCAATAATTGCCATATTCCTGTTCACCCTAATACCACATTATAATGTGACACGACGTTGATCACACAAAAATCTACAAATATTGTTTTCTTTAAGGGACTGAATGCATCTTCAAATGATATGGGCAAAGTTAGAATCCCTTTGGGCCATATGGCTTGTCCTGCGAACCTAGACACCGTAGACTGGTATTGCTTGAGATCCTTCTTCATGAACTCTGGTAACTTAGAGTAGCACTCTTCGTACATGATGTTGGCCGAACTTCTTGTGTGGACGAAAATTTGTTATGTGGGTATTTTCCCAATCCTTCTACTGACTATCAATGGCTCATCACCTCTGTTGGATTCAATGATCAGGTCATTGTTTCCGAATTCAACATTCTTTGTATGGCGCTTCACGCTAGGCTCCTTCTATGAATTTTCCTCTCTCATTGTTCGGATCATCAAGATTTTTGGTCTCCTATTGCCCGCTTCTTCTTGGAGTTCTACTATCGGTGTTTTAATCTTGTTTTTTCTCTTTTGAGGCCTTCACAGCTGCTTATGGAGTGCCACTGGCATTTGTGGAACTCATAGTACTGAGTCGGGTCCCGAGGGTATTTTCTTCTTGTCCAGTCTTTTGAGTTTGTTGGAAATTTGTAGGGTCAACAAAGTCTTTTAACCTGGCAAGAAACAAGGGACAAATAATACTGAATTGTACAGGGGACAAAAGCTTGTTAACGACAGGAAGGGTAAAACTGGAAAGCTACTTTCACTAGTCTTCACAGTGTATCAGAGATGAAGTAAGATAAGACAAGCAATTTACAGGGGCAGAAAAACTGCTCTACTTTATTCAATAGGCAATTACTAAGAGGTGGTACGTAATTCACCAGATAAAAACAAGCTATTTAAACTAAAAGATATGCTACAAAGTAGCAACTGACTCCACTCAAACTTGAGACTCGGACCCTCATGGCCTACATGGCCTTGAATTATTCAAAGCAAAACTGAATTAAATAAACGTACAAAAACAATAAACTTTCTGAATTAAATACAATATTTTCCCCCTTAATTCAGAAATATCAAACCTTTTTAACTCCAATTAGGTTCTTCATTTCCTCATGTTTTGCCTTCGCCATTGCCTTTGTCAGAACATCAGCTTTCTGCCTTTTGGTACACACATAGTGAACTGTGACTTCTCCTTTTTCCACACAATCTCTTATGAAATGATACCTTATATCTATATGTTTACTACGCCCATGAAAAACTGGATTTCTCATCAAATCCAGAGCTGATTGATTGTCAACATATAGAGTAACAGGTGGAACCTTTTGTTTTGCAACTTCAGTCAGTAGTCGCCTTAACCAGATCCCTTGACAGGCTGCCATGGTGGCAGCTATAAACTCAGCTTCACAGGATGATAGTGCAACCACCCGTTGTTTCTGTGATGCCCAAGTAATCAGATTCTCATTCATGTAGAAAGCCATTCCACCTGTACTTTTCATGTCTTCTACATCTCCAGCTAGGTCACTATCTGAGTACCCCACAATCTTCAGTTCATCTTCACTTCTAGTATACGACAGGCCATGATCTAAAGTTCCCTTCACATACCTTAGAATACCCTTCACTGCTTGTAGGTGTTGTGTTTTTGGTTTCTCCATAAATCTGCTTACTACCCCCACTGCAAAAGTAATATCAGGTCGGGTGTGGGTTAGATATCTTAAGCCTCCTACCAAACTTCTGTATTCTGTAGGGTTCACCAATTCTCCATCTTCTTCTTTTATCAGCTTTAATTTATGCTCTAAGGGACTCTTTGTGGGATTGCAATTCTCCATTCTTGTTTTCTTTAGGATGCTTCTTGCATATGCCTCTTGCTTCAGTGTGATTCCAGACTCTGTTTGATTCACTTCGATCCCCAAGTAGTAAGATAGGAGTCCGAGATCGCTCATCTCGAATTTTGCTTGCATATCCGTCTTGAATCTTTGGATGTTTTCAGCACAGCTTCCGGTTACTAGCAAGTCATCCACATAGACTCCGATGATCAGCACATCATCACCCTCTTTCTTTGTGTAAACGGAATACTCTTGGACACACCTCACGAATCCTAAACTCTTCAAGTGTTTATCTAAACAAGCATTCCACGCCCTCGGGGCTTGTTTTAGACCATACAGAGCTTTAGAGAGTTTGTATACCTTGTTAATTTCAGCTTTTCTCTCGAAACCTTCAGGCTGGGATACGAACACCTCTTCTTCTAGGGTTCCATTTAGGAATGCTGACTTGACATCTAGATGATGAACTCTCCAACCTTTGGAACCTGCGAGTGCCAAGATCACGCGAACTGTCTCGATCCTAGCAACTGGGGCAAAGACCTCATCATAGTCAATTCCCTGTCTCTGAACGTATCCTTTCGCTACGATCCTCGCTTTGTGTTTAACGATTCTTCCACTTGGATCACGTTTCACTTTGAATACCCACTTCAGACCAATCCCCTTTCTATTCGGTGGAAGATCAACTAATTTCCACGTCTCGTTCTTCTCGATTGACGCTAATTCGGTCTTCATAGCGTCGATCCACACCCTTTCCTTGCTAGCTTCTGTGTACGAGACTGGTTCATCATTATTCCGGATCATCATTAGTTCTTCAATCGGCTCCATCTCTTCTGTTTCTTCGTATATATCCGTGAGAAGTCTATAACGTAAAGGAGGAGTACTGTCGTTGGTGGAGCTAGAGGTTGTAATTGGGGATGCGATCGGAGTATTTGGGGAATTAGGTGCTTCCGGTGTACCCGCTGGAGCTATAGAGATGCTCTGTGGGCTTTCTTGTGAATCCAACGGAGAGTTAATGGGCCCAGAGTTTTCAGCCCATCTGCTATTACTATCCGATGACCCATTTCCTTGTGATGGTGTCGTAGGTTCCGGCTCATCTTCATCAACATAGGATTCGTTGAAATCGAATCCTTCAACAGTGAAAATCATCCCGGGCATTTCTTTGATCTTCGACTCCTTTTTCCAATCCCAGGTTTGTTGTTCTTCAAATATAACATCTCTGCTTACATACATCTTGCCGGATTCTGGGTCTAACAACCAATACGCTTTCGATCCTTTTTCAACCCCGAGATGAACTAGCTTCATGCTTCTGTCATCGAGTTTCTTCAGATGATTTTTAGCGACTTTCATGTATGTTGTGCATCCAAATACTCTAAGGTGCTCGATATTTGGCTTCCTCCCAGTCCACAGCTCGTATGGAGTTGAGTTTTTCAGAGCTTTTGTGTGAGCTCTGTTTAGCACATAAACAGAGTGACTTACAGCTTCACCCCATAACACATCGGGCATCTCCATAGTCTTTAGATTGCATCTCACCATTTCAAGTACAATCCTATTTCTTCTCTCCACTACTCCGTTTTGCTGTGGGGAGTATGGTGAAGTGTAGTGTTTTTCAAGCCCCGTTTCTTTGCAATAATTGGAGAATTGGTTTGACAAGAATTCTCCACCCCGATCCGTTCTGAACACCTTCAGCTTTTCACCAGTCTCACTTTCTACCAGGCTCCTGAAGTTCTTAAATACAGGTAGAGCTTCGTCTTTAGTTTTTAGCAGAAAGACCCACATGACCCTGCTAAAGTCATCTACAAGCAACATGAAGTATCTGTTTCCAGATGGTGTAGGAGGTGATACTGGCCCACATAAATCTCCATGGATTAACTCCAATCTCTTCGTTGCTCTGTAATTTGATTGAGAGGGAAAAGGATTTCTTACTTGTTTTCCCATGAGACACCCTTCGCATGGCTGTGTTGGAATGCTCAGAGTAGGCATCCCTTCGATCATCTTTTTATCGGACATGTTTTTCAGTGAATTGAAGTTGATATGGCCCATTCTCTTATGCCACAGCCAAGTAGAATGAGTTTGCTGTATTGAGAGACACATTGATCTAACTTCTTCCAACTCTATTGTGTAGAGCCGATTTGATGCCCTCCTTACTTTCATTAACAGCTCTCCCTTTGCATCATGTACCCACAGGAATGGATCCTTGATCTTGATTTCATCACCTCCCTCTGCAAGTTGTCCCAGACTTATGATATTGCTGCATAAATCTGGGATATAATAGACTTCACTGAGCTTCCTCATTTCACCATTCTTGCACTGAAACACAATTGAGCCCTTTCCTTCAATCTTTACTCTGGTTTCATTACCGAATTTCACAAATCCATGGACTGATTCATCTATCTCTTGAAATTTATCCTTATCCCCGGTCATGTGATTACTTGCACCCGAATCGAGATACCATTTTCTTGATTTCTTTATTTCATCTTTATTTCTTCTTAACTCCGGGGTTATTTTTTCTTCATTCAGAAACACCTCTCCATTTTCGAATGCAGCTAAGAGGAGTGCTGGTTCATTGTCATTACAATTCTGAACAAGGTTGTTCTCATGGTTTCTTTCGCGTCTTGGATTTTGGCATTCAGCGGCATAATGACCATACTCTTGGCAATTGTAACATTGTGCCTTGCTCTTATCTTGGCTATTGTAGGTACCTCGTCCTCCATCTTTCTGGTAGTGTGACCCACCTCTGCCACAACCACCACGTCCACCGCCATTCCTTCTTCGTCCTCTGCCTCTTCCACGAGATCCACTCGAACCACCACGACTCGACTTTGATTTCGAGTCATTCTCCTTCTTTTTGTTTCTCTCTGACCACTCTTGGTGCGTCAGAAGAAGTCTTCGTTCATCACTTTCACCATGCCCCTTCATTCGCTATTCATGAGCTTTCAGTCTTCCAATCACCTCCTCCACTGTCATACTATCGAGATCACCAAATTGCTCCAAGGTGGAAGCAATTTGAAGGAATTTGCTTGGGACAGCCCTCAGCAGTTTCTTCACCACGTAGGGTTCCTCCACCGTGTCCCCCAATGCACGCATGGTACTGACAAGATTGCTCACCTTCACCGAGAATTCATCTATTCCTTCAGTTTCCTTCATGTTGAGCGATTCAAACTCTGTCTTCAAGGTTTGAATTCGAGCAGTCTTGACTCTTTCTTCCCCCAAGAACTGTCTCTTCAATGCCTCCCAAGCTTCCTTTGATGTTTTCTTCTCTGCTAATCCAAGAAGCAGATCTTCAGGTATACTTTGATAAATGGCTGCCAGTGCCATTTTATCCTTCTTTACTTCAACTACTGTGTTTGCTGTGCGAGGCTCAATAGCGTCCCAAACACCTTGAGCTTGCATGAACACCCTCATCTTAATTGCCCACGCAACATAGTTTGATCTTGACAGCATCGGATAATGAAGAGTAACTTGACCTTCTCTTTCACCGTTTCCGTTAGTCATCTCTTCACGAGGTTGTACCTTCATAAACTACCAGATTCGCTCTGATACCAAATGTTGGAACTTTGCAGGGTCAACAAAGTCTTTTAACCTGGCAAGAAACAAGGGACAAATAATACTGAATTGTACAGGGGACAAAAGCTTGTTAACGACAGGAAGGGTAAAACTGGAAAGCTACTTTCACTAGTCTTCACAGTGTATCAGAGATGAAGTAAGATAAGACAAGCAATTTACAGGGGCAGAAAAACTGCTCTACTTTATTCAATAGGCAATTACTAAGAGGTGGTACGTAATTCACCAGATAAAAACAAGCTATTTAAACTAAAAGATATGCTACAAAGTAGCAACTGACTCCACTCAAACTTGAGACTCGGACCCTCATGGCCTACATGGCCTTGAATTATTCAAAGCAAAACTGAATTAAATAAACGTACAAAAACAATAAACTTTCTGAATTAAATACAATAGAGTTTAGACTGGGTCTTTTTTCGTTGGCAGTGTAAATTTCTGAACTGCGATCCTTCGTGTATCTCCCCCTTACCCATGGTCTAGTCTGTATTCTTGGGGGTGACTACTTGACATGTCGGTTGGCTGTAATTTATTGTTGTATCGTTTGTTGTCTGAGGCGTTCTTTTCCAAACCTATGCTTTCCAACCGGATAAATCTATTAACTTTTTCTAACAGCTCCTTTTATATTTTTGAATTCACGCCCTTAGAGTTTTCTGAATATCGGCCTATTTCTGAGGCCGTTTGTGAAAGTTGCATTTATCATGAGATCATTCTGGGTAGGGACTCATGTGCATGCCTTAGTGAATCTTTCAAGATATGCATCATTGGTCTCACCTTTTCGTTGTCTGCAAGCGAATATAGATTGGGCTTCTTGTTGGAACCTCCTTTATTGAATAGAACTCATAGTAAAAAAATTTCATACCTCTTTGTAGTTGGCGATGCTCTTGGGGGTAAGCTCTCTAGCTAGTACCTTGTCGACCCATCCAAGGTCCCCCCGAAGAAAATGCACCTCAAATTTTGGTTCATGGGTATAGCTCGGATCGCTCTTGTGAAGTTAGATACATGGTCATTAGGATCAGTTGTGCCATCATACCTCCCTACTACTGGTCTTTTCAACCTTCTTGGAATTCGAGTTTGGTTGATTTCGTCCGAGAATGGTGATTTAAGCTTTAGGGATGCAAATTCCTTATAATAGTCTGGAAAATTTTCTTCTGACACATCTTCTTTTTCTTTCTTCTTTCGCGTTATGGGAGTCTTGGATTTTTTAGACTTCCTTCTCGTGCCCTCTTCTTTTAACACTAGTTATTCTTCTGATGTGTCCATGTCGTTTGTTTCTGCCGACCCCTGCTTGTCCTCCTTTTCTTTTAGGACTCCTTTTTGTTTCATTCTTCGTAGATACTTTTAGAAGGCTTCATATTCTTGCTAGTTTTTCTCAGTGTATGCTTCTTTAACTTCGGTTTCTTGGGCAATTTCTTTAGCACTTCCTGATCCTAACGACAACATTTGGCGTATCAAGCTTCCTACATCTTATGTGACTATGTTTCCATCCATGACGTATAGTCCGACGTCTGGTGGATAGCACTAAATGTTAGGCCTCGCTTTTGCCTGACAGCCTTCGTGATGGGTAGTCAACTCTGTTCGGAGGCTGCAACAATAGAAATGGGTCAGAGCGATTCCGGGGATACCTCGAAACCTCTCCAGTGAGAGAGTAAGTATATCACGAGATGAAGGTTTAAAGCCTTAAGATCTAAGAAAGTAATTTAACTGTATGTGTATTTGAAAGAAAATGGAATACCTTCCTCTAAGCTTCCACTTATTCTTTTATAGACTTGGAAGATCGCATTACCTATAAGGTATACTCGACATGAGTCGAGCCGTACTTAGAGGTCGGTCACGGTGACAGTTTCTTTTCATGATGGGGAAGCTGATTAACTTTTTAGGTGCCAAATCGATCTACGATTCACATAAGTCATCAAGTTGTGTTGTCAGCTCTAAGACTTAGTTTTTAGGGTTATCTTCGGCTGACTCTAGTTAGTTTGGACAACGTGAGACTAATGGTGGCCAACTTAAGTTGACTTGTTAGCTTGGGCTTAACTTCAGTCAGTTTAGACATCGTCAACTCGTGGCCAACATCGTCGGCTTAAGTTGTATTGCCAGTCTAAGTTCAATCTTGTCAATTTAACGAATATAAACTTCCTTTAATTGCTTTTAACTTTTAAAAACCATTATTTTTGTTATCATCATCTAACTCTCATACAATATGTGTATACCAATAAAATCTATGCCTATTCTCACCCCCCCCCCCTTTCTGATGTTTTTGTTAGAAATAGGCCCTACTCTTTAGTTTTTATACATATTTCGCATAAAAATATAAAATTCATGTTGCGGCCCGTGCTCTCCGATTTTCATATATATTATATTTTCGGCCACCAAAATAAATGTCCAAGCACTGTCACCGCTAAGAATTGAAGTGTTTTTGTTGTTAGAATATCCTAGACATGTGGAGGAAGGAGATTGACCAAACAATTGTCTAATTATTCAAGTAATCAAGTCATCAACATAGCCTTTCGACCCAATTTTACATGATTGTGGTTCTCATATATATATATATATATATATATATATATATATATATATATATATATATATATATATATGTGTGTGTGTGTGTGTGTGTGTGTGTGTGTATGTGTGTGTATGATCAAATGAGAACACCTAAAAGGTTGAGAACGCGAGAGAACAGATCTAAACCATATAAATATTCAAATCTACGGTTATTATCAGACGGGCCATTAATGTAAATTATGAAATTTATTAGTATTAAAGTGTAGGTTTGAAATAGTGAAAAGGGTATAATAGTATTTTATTATTTATTTAATTCCTATAACTTCTCCCTCCATTCTTTCAATTTCCTCTCTCTCTCTCTCTCTCTCTCTCTCTCTCTCTCTAGGGAATGCCTCTTTTCAATTTCGTTTGTGTCTCCATAGAAATCAAAAGTTTATGCCGCCATCATTGACACTGTTGGCATCGTTTTAGGTAATGTTTAATTCCCAGTGAGATCGAGAAGGGAGATGGTGAAGTCTGAACTCGAAGTCAGCAATAACGGAAAAGTCCAGATCTGGTTCCTTCGGCAAATCTGAGAGCTTCTCCGCAGACGAAATCATATTGTTGTTAGAAGCATCATCAGATATTTCACGGGCAAGCAATGGTCGAGGAGTGAGCCAGGAGTATGAGGAGTACGTCAATGACTCCATCAACTGCGTCGTCCATGGCTATTGCTGATACGGGTGATTCTAATCAATCACATCTTAAGTAGGTTCGTCTTGTTCTTCTAAATTTTGGTTTAATAGTTGTAGATGATGATGATGCTATTAACTCGTTTGTTTGGGTCTTTTAGATACGTTCTAATTTGATTGGAATTGCTCACATCGCAGATAAGGAACCACGAGTTTTCAATAGCGGAGCTCTCTTTCCTTTCTTCCTCTCGTGTATGCATTCATCATTTTCAATCTTTTCCTAATCTCACGTCTATCTTAGATACGCGTTAATTATCTGATTTGATTTGATTGTTCTTATCAAAAAAAATTAACAGTAGTGATTCTATCATATGAGAATTAGGAAATCAAATCCTGACATTTTTATTTTAGTAAGTAACTGAAATCTGTTGGATTAGTGTCTAAGTCCATAACTATTTTGGTATGCACTTGACCCGATGGTGCATGGTCCTTTTGGGTTACCTTCACCAAAGCAACTTGATAGGATGAATTATGGAGAGAGAGGATTAATTATGATTTATTATTATATTATGAGAATAATATATTAAAGGAGAAATCATATTGTTTAATTAATATTAGTCAATAATTAATTAAGAATTAATTTTGTGGTTAAAAGAGATTAATTAAACTTAAGGGACTAGAACTATCAATTGTGTGATAGTTGAATATTAGGCTAATGGACTCCATATTAGAGGAGTGGACGAATTCTATGGTGAAACCCATAAGAAATCGTCAAAGGCCTCTAAGGAGGGAGTCCATGAGCTGCTTAGGGCCTAAGCAGTCAAATTAGGGTTTCCTTGTTAGATAACCCTAATAGCCTCACTATTTAAGGACCCATAGGGCACCAAAAACGTGGCTAAGAGTTTCCTTAGGGTTTCTAGAAGTTTTTTGGTGCCTCTCCTCTTCTCCTTCTTCATCCTCTTGCTCTTGGTGTTTGTGAGCCATTAGAGGAGTGACACTTGTGACTCTGAGCTTTCTGAAGCCATTACAAGGAGGATTTGAGATTGTTATTGCTACATAACAATAAAGGTAAGATCTAAACCCTATTCTTATGTTAATATCAATTTTCATATGCTAGATCTAGGGTTTAAAGTCTTGTATGAATGCATGTATAATAGAGAAACCTAGATCCAAGCATTAGGGTTTGCATGAGCACATATGATGTTCTTATGGCCAAAACTCATCAGTGGTATTAGAGCCATGATTGGTTTCTATTGTATTGATGCTTAGTGTTTCATCTTTGATGGCAAAGTCAATTTTTTGGCCATCTGCTTAACAAACTCGTCGAGTCCCAATGTGGACTCGTTGGGTAGATTGAACTCGGCGAGTCTGGCAGTCAGACAGACGGATTTTTGGATTTTTTGCCTATTTTAACTTAGGATAATTGCCATAATTGTTTATAATTAATAAAATACCAATTTTATTGATTCCTTACGATTATCTTTGGCAAAATAAAAGATTTGGTCATCTAATTAGATAATTGTTACCTTATTTGATAAATGTTAAATTATTTGAATTATTTAATCATTATCTTGCATGAAATTGAATTAGGTCATAATTAGATAATCACCAATTAATTGTTTAATTGCCTTATTTGTATTTTGATCTAATAGTTTTGAAAGGTTTCAAAACTTGCCCTCAAGTTTTGGAATTAAAATTTTTTGATTAAAAAGTTTAATTTTGAAACATTTAAATTCTAAACCCTAATGATTTGAAATGTTTCAAAAACTTACCCTCAAGTTTTGGAATTTAAATTTTAATTAAAAGTTTATTTTTAAAATTTTAAATTCTAAAACCATAATTTTTGAATAAGTTCAAATTGCACCCTTATGGTTTTATTAAATTAATTAAGTGTATAATTAAAAGATAATTAATAAATCCATAGTGATATGGTTTACATTTAAGTAAATTAAAAGTATAATTTATTAAATTAGACTACCTAGTATTTTAAAAGTGTAAAATACACTCTTATACTATATATAACATTAAAAGTCTAATATTATATATGTATAACTTAAACTGCTAGTCTTACCGTTAGTAGGCCTCATTCACGAAGCCGGTCTATAAGGGGGGGGGGTATAAGGTTATGGCCAATAAAATGGTCGTTTAATGGGTGTCCACTCTCATCCACCGCTTCCTTGATTGGTGGAGGGTCGTTAGCCGAACGGGTGGGATAGGGCAAACCCTCTCCTCATTAAAAGTATAATGAATATTAAAGTAACTAAATGTTTTACAAAATTCCCAATCTTAGTTACTTTAGACAAAAGTGAATTTATGCAATTCCATGAAATTACACTTTGTTCCCTTGCGAAGACGTTAGTGGAGCGTGTATGGTTAACCGGCACACTAAATGGTTCTAAGCAAAGGTAGCAAAGGGTGACTCAATGTTTGTTATAGTTCGGTGGAGCGTGTGTGGTTAACTGGCACATTGAATAGGTGACTATAACATTGGGGGTACCATGTAAGTTTGCATGGTTATTCACACTCTGTTTTGTGATCCTCGGCATCCCACTCACAAATCGAGGGGCATATCGAGATTTAAACATGCCATTGAAAGGTTCAATGAATCTCAAAGGATCTAGGAGGTTTCAATACATTTAAAACCTAATCTCTTTTTCGTTTTTCATGGTGGAAAATTAGTGAATCGTCATTCACTTACCTTCAAATGTTCTGCAATTTGGGTTACGACATCCCTCTCCCAAGTTGTAGAATATTGTGTTGGGTCCTAGCCTTAATATCTCATTTGAGTGATTTATTAAGGACTCAATCAATCAACTAACTTGATTTTTTCTCCCGTTTTGTAGATGTCAAAGTATAACAACTATGATCTTCCTAAATCCCGTGGAACAAGCTTTCCGCATGAAGATGATATTCCACGATTCGATCGAGGAACACGAGATCATGCTTCACTTCCTCCACCTCCTCCTATTTTTCTCCCCAACCCACAAGCTCAAAGGCTTGAAAAGTTCAAGCACACTCAAGCCCTGTTGGCAATGAAACATGAAGATGGAAAGTCACTGTGTGCACACGTCTTAGAGATGAAGTTACATATTGATAGATTAAGAATGTTAGGAGTCATTGTCTGTGAGGAACTGGTTGTTGACTGGGTTCTTCAATCGCTTCCTAACTCATATAGTGAGTTCGTAAGAGAGTACTATATGATGGATCACGACGTGACCCTCATCAATCTCACCTATTTGCTTATTGCTGGTGAATCAACAATGATTTGGCACACTGGAAAAGCAAAGTTGATTGGTGGATCTGCCTTCCAGACCTCTATGGATATAGGCAATGGCAACGAAAGGCATGCCATGGTCGAAAAGTTTGATCATAAGAGAAAGGCAAAGTCTGAAGTAGTTTTGTGTGCTATTCCAAAATAGTTAATTTGCTTTTATTGCCAAGAGAATGGGCATTGGAGACGAAGTTGCCCTGTCTACCTGAGAGATCTAAGAGATGGGAGAGTCAAGACGATTGACTCTACTTCATGTAAAATCCACTATCTAACTCCATTAAGTTCCTATTCATTGATTCTTAATACAAAATGTGATAACATTACATTTAAATGTTTTGCAGGATCAGGGAAAAGAGAGGAAGCTTGATGGAAGAGCAAGATGAATCTGATCACGAAGAAATGGATCACGATCACATGGATTCGAAGATCAGATTTTGAGCTTAGAAAGTTATGATAGAGTTGTTAGGAATATTTGATTACATAGTTTTTCAGTTGATTTTGCATTGTAAGAACATATTTTCCGCTGCTTTTACGAAAGATGCCAATTGTTACAAGCTTTTGAATCTCGTTAGTATTAAAGATTCAAATGAAAATGATCCACATCAAGATATTAAAAATGTAGAATTTATATTCTTTTTTCAGTCCTATTCAATTATGAATATGTCAAAATTTGTTAATGATTATAAATTGGAGATAAAAACTAATAGACTTTATTTCATCATTGTTAATCATTTATGATTTTCAGCTATATTCAAGTTTGGAGCTGTGTAAAGGGGTGAGTATCGATTTCAAGTCAACTCCATGCTCTTGAATTTCTTTTATTTCTTTTTGTTAAATTAAAATCTCCATTCTTTTTTTTATTATTATTTTACCTTACAAGTAACATATCATTTATGTATATATAAAAAATCTTTTAACTCTAATTTTCTTTAAGAAGGATCTTAATCATACTTAAATATAATTATAAACCATATATGTTATAGTTATCATCATACATGATTATAGTTGTCGTCATACATGAATAACACTTTATTCATTATAAGCTTCACTATGATTACAACAAAAACGAAAGATATATGGCTTATGTTTTCCTTTCTCTGCCATCAAAAGAGAAACATGTATTCATTTGTGAATCAGTGAAGATGTATGCATAACATTATTATCTGATTTTTTTATATCTTTAAACTTGATTTTGCAGGTGTGAACCCAAGAATAACAATGATCACATGTGCCCTTCTTTGTTTTTGTGTGTGCTGTAGCAACAAGAAAAATCACAGCAAATCGGATTTTTTTATCTTCTTCAGTCATTTGTGATTACAACCAAACTATATCATCTTTATCTTCATATTTTCCTTTATTCATTAATGATTTCAAATGTACTGGTTTACTATATTAGTAATACTTTAATGTTTATGATTATGACTGAATTGAGGTGTTTTATTCATTTATTTATTTATTTTATTTTTTGGGATGGTAGTTTACTCATTCCAACTTTTATTGTTACATATATTCATTCGCAATCAACATAATCAAATCAAATAAAATTCTTAAAAAAAATAAATTTAATGTATTCTTTTGTTCATTTATGAATATACCAGAAAAAATGTTTTTTTCAATCTTTATAAAAATAATAAAATACAGTTAAAAATCAAAATCTAGGAAATTATATAACTAAATTTGCTTTTATTCATTTATATCAAAAGTCGTTTGAATCATGACTATAAGATTTTTTTATTCAATTTGAATGAAAAATATTTCATTAAGTATAAATTAAAAAAATCAATGAATTCGTTTATTTAGGAAACAGTTAAATAGAATCCCTAAATTGGTGTAAAATTGTTCTTGCATTCTCAACCTTTTAGGTGTTCACATTTGATCAATTCCATCTATATATATATATATATATATATATATATATATATATATATATATATATATATATATATATATATATATATATATATTGTTTCTTTTTGTTATTTGAATTTATTGTTTATACATGTATTTTGTTTAATTGTTTGTACACCTCCTATTTACGTTTCATTATGTTGGAAATTCAGACCCCAAAGATCATCTATAAAAGCGGTCTTTCAAATTTAAGGTAGTGTTTATTTATTGTCGACAGATCTGCGTGACCTATTTTGTCTGCGCTGTGTAGACTACACGCAGACATTAGCCTTCGTAAACTGTTTGTTTTTTGAAGACTGCAGACCTAAAAATGTCTGTGCGCACTCTTTTTGGCGCAGATGTGTACCAGAGTCTTCTAACATCTTCAGACATCTTCTAGCCTAAAGAAACATATATATCTTTAATTTTTTCAAGTTTTTTTTAATTTATATTTTTTGCAACTTTATTAATGATAAACAATTTGAAAAAAATTTACAAAACTTAAAAAAAAACGTTCGACGATACACATATGATATTTTTGATAAATTTATAAATAAAAATTTATTACAATAATAGTCGTTGAAGTTGTTTATATAAATATGAAAAAAAATCATAATATATTCTTATATTTTTTTTGCCAAATTTTGCAAAGCATTATTTAATATAATATTGTCAATTTCTCGAGAAAATATTTATGGTACGTTTTTAATGGATTTAATTGAAAAAATCGAAGTTTTTTTTCATCTATTTATGTATCAAATTCTTTGATCAATAATTATAATGTTTAGTTATAACTTTGCAACCAAAGTTGTTGGTTTTTATCAAATATATATGTTAATTCATACCATTTTATTTTTATTTTTTATACAATAATACATAAAAGTTGATCTAGATTCGTTAATTATTTATAACAAAATCATAAAATTATTTAAAAAAAACCACTTTGAAGTTTAAAAAAAATCAGTTTATTTTAGTAGCCCGCAGATGTTAAAAAAACAAGCAGTCTTATTTTTTCAGACTGCAGACGTTTGGTCTACCTCTTGTACTGCAGAGATCTACAGATATGGTCCGCAGACTGCAGAAATTTTGTCTCAGAAAAAACAAACAACACCTAATAGATAAAGCAACTAGTGTAAATAAAAATAGGTTTCAATGTGGATTGTCCTAGAAGAATAAAAAGAATTATTTGTTATTTACATAGTATACTACTTAAATTTGTATAGATTACATATTTTTCAGATTAATGGGTTTTAATTGTTAGTTAATTTTTATAACAAAATTCGTCCATTTTCTAAAAAAAAAATAAAAAATACAAATCATTTTCTATTTACAGGCAACTTATCCTCCAAATCGTATAAACAATAAAAAAATAAAAATAAAAATAAACAAATAAATAAGCATCTGATGTTGATCTTACTGAATACAGAATAGTCGTCATAAGACATAAGTCTTATATAAAACCACTCTGTTGCCAGCTCCCTTCCACAGCCTTCTCCACCCTGTTCCTTACATCCATTATCCGTCGGAGATCCATTCCCATATACACGATGAGCTGGTGGTGGGCCGGAGCAATTGGAGCTGCAAAGGTAATCAACTTTCATCTTAATATCAATTCATCTACTTTACAATTGATTACTAAATTCAGAATCGATTAATTTACACAGAAAAAGCTCGATGAGGACGACGCTCCACCCAAATACCAGAGCGTTGCCCTAATCCTCGGAGTCACTGGAATCGTCGGCAACAGCCTCGCCGAAATCCTTCCACTATCCGACACACCCGGCGGTCCTTGGAAAGTCTACGGAGTCGCCCGTCGCCCTCGCCCCCAATGGAACGCCGACCACCCTATCGAGTATATCCAGTGCGATATCTCCGATCCGGAAGAAACCCTCACCAAACTCGGTGGTCTCCAAGACGTTACTCATGTCTTCTACGTCACTTGGGCAAATCGATCCACCGAATCTGAGAATTGCGAGATCAACGGAAAAATGCTCAAAAATGTCCTGGATGCAGTGATCCCGAATTCCCCCAATTTACTGCACGTATCTTTGCAAACTGGTCGGAAACATTACATAGGTCCTTTTGAATTGTACGGAAAAGTCGCTCATGATCCCCCTTTTCACGAAAATCTACCTCGTCTTGATGCCCCAAATTTCTACTATACCCAAGAGGACATTCTATTCAAAGCTGTGGAACAGAAGGAAGGATTAACCTGGTCAGTTCATCGACCTGGAACTATCTTCGGTTTTTCGCCTTATAGCATGATGAACATAATCGGTACTTTATGCGTATACGCTACAATCTGTAAACACGAAGGAGTTCCATTGAAATTCCCAGGGACTAAGGAAGCTTGGGATCATTACTCCGATGCTTCAGATGCCGATTTGATAGCTGAGCAACACATATGGGCAGCAGTTGAACCTTACGCAAAGAACGAAGCTTTTAACATCAGCAATGGAGATGTGTTCAAGTGGAAGCACTTTTGGAAGGTGTTAGCGGAGCAATTTGAGGTTGAAAATGGAGGATTTGATGAAGGTGGTGAGAAGATGAGCTTGGTGGAGATGATGAAAGATAAAGGGGAAGTGTGGGATGAGATTGTGAGAGAGAAGGGATTGCAGGCTACGAAATTGGAGGAGGTTGGTGTATGGTGGTTTGTGGATGTGATTCTTGGAGGTGAGTGTATGTTGGACACCATGAACAAGAGCAAAGAACATGGGTTTTTAGGGTTTAGGAATTCCAAATCTTCTTTTGTTTCATGGATTGATAAGATGAAAGGTTACAAGATTGTTCCTTGATTTGAAGGTTGATAATGATTTCATGTTTTGGGTATTTTATGAATGATATGATGTATTTGTAAGAAGAAATGAATAAAAGTGTTTGATTATTGGAGTTTGTTTCAATTGTGTTTTTGTCAAGATAATTGAAAATAAATTTTACTTTTTTTATTTTTATTTTTATTTTTTGAATTTTAGTAAACTACATATGTGGTATGAAATTACAAATAAAATTTGGTAAGGATCATTGGATCAAAGATGCACGATACTTGTTTCCTAAACGTATAAACAAAATGTTAAGCACGAAAGTGACTAATAATATATGAGGTGCTATAAAATAAAACTAACGTGGGGTATAAAAGTATCATTAAATAACTATCTGTTTTGCAAAATTATTTTTTACTCAATATTTTATTTGCAATATTACTTTATAAACCTGTCATTACAAAAACGTTTCATTTTCTTTTTATTTTATAGAATAATATAATGTTTCACCCATTTTGAATAGTTTTGAAGTAAGTTATAAAATCGTTAATATATTACAAAATTATGTATATTATGCCAAACACAATAATGTCACAAATCAAAAGGTTTTATGCTGGAAAAAACAGAAATTGAGAGATCCAGTTTTCAAAATGAGTAGACGTTTATCTTTGGTTTCTCAAAAATATAATGATTTTCATATGCTACACCTCCCACTTTTATAGTCTTCACAAAATGAATTTCTGTTGGAGTTATTCGTTATTAAGTTGCCTTTTTATTTATTTTGGTTTGCTTGTCAGAAAAAATATAAACTCAATTGACTCTTGAAAATAGACGATGGATAATATTACTTCCAAACTTTCTATTTGGAAAGCGGAAAGCCAAAATGCTTTCAATTAGTGTTCACATTACGTTGTTGAAGTCGACATTAGGGAGTTCACACAGCTACTATGTGTGTGGGGTTGGTTTAGACCATGTGCAAGGTGGCCATTAGAACACGGTCCATAATTTAAAGGGGCCTATTTTTTTTTAATAGTATATATAACTTTCAACCCAACAATCCAAATGTATAAGTCATCGGCTCATCACATACGAGAGAAGGAATTGGACGAAACAGAAGCCAACATCATGTATTCACGTTATTCGTTCAAAAAAAAAATTTGATCGGTGTTACAGTGTTAGCGATTAAGCGAATAGCGACAGGCCGACACTCCAACAATAAGGGTGTATGTTATTGTTGAGTGTGGTTATCTAATTCAGCAAGACAGCAAGGGTCAAACTCGAATATCAATTATCTGATTTTATTTCCTGCTAATGAGACAATTAGGTATGATTTATAAGAAATTGAAGATTATCAGTTTATAATTGTCAATTGCATACTTAAATGATTCATAGATTATCAGTTTACTAGTTTATTATCAGTTTATAATTATAGAAATCAGTTTAATAGAATACTGAATTAGTGAATCAGTTTCTAAGATTCATAGAAATTAATTTAGTAGTTTAAATTATGAGTTTATGCTTATTGTAAAATTGTTTATCAGAAATCAAGTTATTTGATTCTCATATTTTTAAATTATGTTTATTGTAATTGATTGAATGTTGAAAGTTGAACCTAATGAACGTGTAGTGATAAAGTCTAAACAACCATCCGGTTATCAAAAATGTAAAGAGAGAAAAATAGATGAAGAAAAGAGAAAGGTCGACGTCGGTGCTCTAGATAAGTTTATCCATAGACAACTTGTTGTGGAGCATGTTGAAGAGCAAGAGCATGTAGAAGTAGAAGAGACAGAAGAGCAAGAGCTTGTTGATATATAATGATCCAAGAAGGTGAGAAAAACTTAATTCTAATCAGATTAAACTTTTTGTCAAGAAAGATCCTAAAAGAGATAATAGTATTATCAATGGTCCCCACGATAAATTTGATAGATGATTTTTTGCAGCTTTATATACAAGAACTTTATCAAATTTGGAGAAGTGTGATAGATAGTAACTAGTATATTCGAAAGAGCTAGACTGTGTATTTTGTTTAGAAAAAGGATTTCGAAAGGTAAATTGGATAGTGAAGGTTATGCAGATTGGCATCATGTTACCACTAGGGTTAAAGAACACGAAATTTCATTCGATCGTCTTACAAATAGGAATAAGTGGTTTGACATGCTTAAAAGATTGAACTTGAACGAAACAATTTATAAATTTCAACACGAGCAGTTCAAGAAAGAAAGAGATTACTGGAAACAAATCATTTTGAGAATTATTGCAGTAGTGAAGTTTCATAGTAAACATAATTTAGCATTTTATGGATCCAATGAAAAGTTGTATAAAAAAGGTAACTATAAATTATATTTTTTTGTTCCAGTTCCACCAAATACATTTTTGTTAATTATGATGACTGATTCCACTTATTTGTTAATTTTATTTAATAGGTAATGGAAATTTTTTAGGTGTCATTGAAATGTTGAAAGAGTTTGACCAGGTTATTAAAGATCATGTACGGCGGATCACAAGTAAAGGGCTTCATGTGCATTATCTTGGCCACCTAATCCAAAACGAACTACTATATTTGATAGCTGAAGAAATTAAAAAAGGAGTTATCTATCTATATATCAGCATTTTTCCTTGAACCTCATGCATTTGAAACTCTCATGCATTTTTCCTTTCACCACATTCATTTGAAACTCTCATGACTTTTCAATTTCTTTCTAATAATAATTATAATTGGTTAATAAGGTTAAATAAATATCAAACCTAAAGTGTAATCATATATAAACTAAATTTCAATATTAAAATAATGTATTTACTTCTACTTATAAAGTTATGTTTTTTTTAACTTTTAACATATTATACTTAATTTATTAGTGTTAATATATTGTTGGATGTAAACCATTATCATTTTAAAGATACAATTTTGGAACAATTTGTATAAAATACTTAAATTATTAATTTAAATATAACATTATAGGGTTAACTTAAATATAAATTTTAGTTTACCTTAAACAACCCAAAAAATATTTTATAAATAATTAAAAGTGATAAATTATAGTGTGTTTCTAATAATGATTATAAGTTGGTTAATAAGGTTAAATAAATATCAAACCTAAAATGTAATCATAAATAAACTAAATTTCAATTTTAAAATAAAATCTTTACTTCTACTTATAAAGTTATGTCTTTAACATACTATACTTAATTTATTATATTTAAAATATTTTTGTATGTAAACCATCATCAGTTTAAAGCTATAATTTTTGCACAATTTGGACAAAAATACTTAAATTGTTAATTTAAATATAACATTACAATGTCAACTTAAATATAAATTTCATTTCCACTTAAAAAATAAAAGAATATTTTATAAATAGTTAAAAGTGATAAATTATAGTGATAAATATAAAAACTAAACTGTAATCTCAATTTAACTAAAATATTTCTTAAAGATATTTTTAGAATCGTTAAAAGTTTTCAAATAAGTAGCTTAAAATAACTTACAGTAACAATAATTATATATATATATATATATATATATATATATATATATATATATATATATATATATATATTGTTACATTTAAAATAAAAAAACAATATTTGATGTTTTATATTATAATGATAGAAATTAAAACATTAAGCAAATAAATTTAAAAAAATTAATTAATAATAATAACAACTACAAATAACATTAAACCATGTATTATACTTAATTTTATTCACGTGTAATTCGTGGGTATAAGTCATTCAAATTATTGAGATAAGGCAGTTATAATATATATATATATATATATATATATATATTATCATATAATTCCAAATAATCAATATATTATATCAATTTAGTATATGAATTATGATATCAAATTTAACAACAATATTATTGTTATATTTAAAAAAACATATATTTGTAAGGACTTCAAGTATATAGATATTTTTCGCGTAACGCGCGGGCATTCGCCTAGTCAAGAAGATAAAGGAAGCAAAGTACTACTCAATCATACTTGATTTTACTCCCGATTCAAGTCACCAAGAACGTATGACTATAATTGTGAGGTATTTAAAGATATTATATAATTATGTTACTATCGAGGAGTCCTTTTTAGGTTTTTTGAATGTTGATGAAACCCCCGGAAAAAGACTATTTGATATTACACTAAAGGAGTTAAAGTCTCTTGGTCTTCAAATTGATGATATGTGTGGTCAAGGCTATGATAATGGAGCAAACATGAAAGGAAAACACCAAGGAGTGCAAAAGAGATTTTTAGATATAAATCCTAAAGCATTTTACACTCCTTGTGTTTGTCATGCTCTGAATCATCTAACAGTATGTGATATAGGTAACAAGTGTGTTAAAGGAAAGAACTTTTTTGGAATCATCCAAACACTTATACTATCTTTGCAAATTCTACTAAGATGTGAGAAATTTTGAAAGATAATGTTAAAGCTTGGAGTCTTAAGTCATAATGTCAAACTTGTTGGGAAACTCAGGTTGAGAGTGTAAAGGCTATTAAACTGCAACGTGTGGATGTATGAGAAGCTTTACTTCAAGTTGGAGAAAAAGATAATGATGTTGCAATTGCAAGTGAAGCAACTTCACTAGCAGAAAAAGAACTTGGTGACTTTGAATTTTTGGTGTCAACTGTTATTTGGTATGAAGTACTAAACCATGTGAATATTGTGAGTAAGAAGTTACATACAATGGACATGCATCTTGATAATGCTATTACAGAAATAACCAAGTTGATTGGGTCCTTGAAAGATTATAGAGAAACTGGTATTTAAAAAGCGATTGTTGAAGCTAAGGAGATTGCTATTGAAATGGGTATTGATCCAATATTTCCACAAAAGCGTTTAATTGAAAGGAAAAAACGTTTGATGAGAGTTTAAGGAGCGAAGAAGTTTCATTTACACATGACGAGAATTTCATAGTCAATTATTTCTTACACATTTTTTTTATCAAACTATTTCTTCTCTTAAGACAAGATTTGAACAATTCAAAGAGTATGACAAAGTATTTGGTTTTTATTTCCACATAACTTAAGGAATTGAAGATAAATATCTTAATTCGTATTGTCATCATCTTGAAAAAGTACTCAAGTTTGAAGTAGGAATGGCAACGGGGCGGGGCATGGTTTCCCAAACCCGCCCCGATATTTTTCGGGTTTCTTATCGGGGCGGGTTTATAACAATTCATAACGAAATCTTTATTTTGTTTTAGGGTATCCCGATGTATTATAAAAAATATATGTTCTAGCCTTCCTTTTAAATTAAGAATATAATGCATCACTTTAATAAAAGAAACTGCACGTTATATTAAAAAATATTTTATTTAAGTTTAGTATAATACGTCAAAAAATAAAAAACAATCATTCACACAAGATTTTTAATAACTAAAAAGATTGTCCACAGTAATTATTAAATCTTTGAATGCGTGCAATTAACATCAAAAGATTTGAAGATATATATACATATATATATATATATATATATATATATATATATATATATATATATATATATATATATATATGTTAGATGCTCAGCCTTGACCATCTAACAGGTTAATCATCTCTCCACGTACATGTTATCTCCTACTTCATGTAGGGCCACTAATTACTAAGTCTCAAATCCCAATATATCTTGGTGGATCCTGGGTGAATCGAGAACGTGCACTTATGAGCCTCCTCCAATACTGTCTGTCGAACTCCACCAGAAAATGGCCCCCCAAACCCGATCGCACCGGGTCAAAATCTCGCGACTGTTGGTAGAAAACATGTTAATCTCACCCTTGATTGTCTCCTACTTCTAGTTTTTCCTCTTCTTTCCCTCGTCCTGAGCCTCCTTGATCAAATTCCGAAGTGGGGAGTCAATGGTCATCCTCAAATAGTGTCCTTGAGTAGGAAAACTAACCGCATTGTAGCTTAAAGCACCGACAACCACATTGGCGTTCCATGGGTGATAAAGAATCTCGCAGTCATAATCCTTGACAACGTCAAGCCATCTACACTATCGCATGTTCATATTCGACTAATCCATGAAGTACCTCAGACTCTTGTGATCTGTTAAGATGGTGTTGGATTAGGTGTCTAAGTCCGTAACTATAATTGGTATAAACTTCAATTGACAGGATAACTTTTAGAGATAAAAATGATTATTAATGTATTATATGGTGTTGGACTAGGTGTCTAAGTCCTTCTACATTGTCCCATGTTCACAATCCTTTTGGATTGCCCTCAGACCTAGCAATTGAATATGATAGCTTTTAGAGAGAGAAAATGATTTATTAATTTATTATATGGCTAATAAATTGATTGGAAATCAAAATAAATGATTTATTAATATATTATGAGAACAATTTATTAATTAGAAATTGTAATATTTAATTAATAATTAATCATAAATTAATTGGATTAATTTTGGGATTAATTAAAAGTAGGAGGACTAAACGTGACAATGTTCAATAGTTGAGCATTAGGCTATTCTATAACATCCCTAAAGTGGGGGGAACGAAATCTAGAGTGTCTCTAGGGTTTCGTTGGGCTCTAAGGGTGCCTTGGATGCCTTAGGGAGGAAACTAAGGGATTAGGGTTATCTTGGAGATACATGCCTTATCCAACACCTTCCCATCACATATATAAATTTCCTTAGGGTTGAATTTCGGACAAGCCTTCCTTCTAAGAGCCTTGGACGAAATTTTGGATCCTTCCCCCTCTCTCTATAGTTTTCCTTGGTTGCTAGGGTTTGGGTGTGAACCATTAGAGGCGCGACACTTGTGGCGCTTGCTCCCAAATGTTTTTCAAGGAGGAATTCAAGATTCTTTACTACAATAATCTTAAAGGTTAGTTTTTCTTGTTCTTATAAGTTAATTAGATCATATAAAAGTTGTATAACCTAGGGTTCATAATATGTTGCTATTCTTGAAAGACATAGATCAAAACTAGGTTGCATGTGCCCTAATTTATTTGAATTGCTTGAGTAATTTTCCCACGTAGAGCATTGTCTTGTGACCTCAAAAACCCATCAATGGTATCAAAGCCACGGGTTGTCTTTCATGGATTTTCACATTGGTGAATCAATAAAAGAAAGTTGTTGTGATCTGTCGCAGCTCACGACGTGAGCTTGGTCTAATGCAAATCTGTTTATTGTAATTCAGGTCTCACGACATGAGTTATGAGGCTTACGACATGAGCTCGACCAGATCCGAAAAATATGTGTCTAATCTGCATTATCAGCTTTTAATTGATATCTTCTTGCCATATGTAATCTCAAATCCGTTTTTGGTATGCGTTACATGATAAATTAAGGCCTGGATGTTAGGAGATTGGTATTTGACATATTTTAATTATTTTGTGGTTAATATAATTGATTTTTAAGTGCTTAAATAATTAATTAGATATTAATGGGACTCAGTAATTAAATATTTGGTTTATCTTAAATTTTGAAATTTATTACAAACCCTAGTATTTTGAAAGTTTAACATACATCCTTATGGATATTATTAATAATTTAATTAAATGATTAATTAAAGGATAATTAATAAATCCATATATGGTTTAAATTTAATTTAATTAAAGGTTTAATTTATTAAAAGATTAAACCCATGATATTTTAAAATGTTTAAAATTATATATATATATATATATATATATATATATATATATATATATATATATATATATATATAAGAGTTTAATATATATTATACGTATAAGTAAAGTCAGTCGAACCGCTAGTACGCCTCATTCACGAAGATATGATAATTTAAAATGAAAAACTCTAGCCCTAAATTAAGGATGTTACAATTAACCATCCCCTAAGAATGATTTTGTTCATGAACCGTGGATTCCAAGAATAGTTGCAGGTATATTTTATTTATTTCCTCTTCCATCTCCCACTTAAGATTTGGCCCTAAAATATGTTTGCACCTGACTAGTACAAGATAGTAGATATGGTACACTACTAGAAAACAGGGCTTTAAGGACACGCAATTTATGACACGCACTGATTTAAGATACGTAAAAGTGGGTATCGTTGAAAAAACGTCATCTCTAATAAAACTTAAAGGATTTAGGTGACGCATTTTCGCGTGACCTAGAATTAGGTGTCGTTTTATAATTTTTTAAGGTGAATGCGCGCCTCCTTTAGTAGCAACGAGCGGGAGATGAAAATTCTAAAAATTATAAATGGCCGCCTTCCTTTTTCTTCCCGCCTTCCTTTTTGTCCCCCATTTTGTGTCCCTCTTTTCCCTTAATGCCCTAAGAATGATTCTTTACGCCGCCTCCCTCAAACATCATCAATGACTCAACCAACATCACCCTCACTTAAGTTTCTAAACCCACGATAGATTAATTTTCTTCCGGCTTCCTTCTCCTTTACATTCACAGCCGTTTATTCAACTGAATCTCCATAAAACCCTTAAATACTCTATTAGTGGAAGACGAAGTACTCATTGATTCTTAATCGATCGAAGCAGAAATCAGTTTCTTGGATCTTCATTTTGGCTCAGAATATCTCAGAATCGGTTGTTGGGATCTTCCTCATCCTCTGGTTTCGGTCTCTTAGATTCATGTTTTGTTCTCTTCGATTCGTGGTATGTAACTTTTGGTACTCCTTCTTCGATTCATCGTTAATGGTAAAAATCTAACGCCTTCTCAATTTGTGTGAGTTGTGCTGGAGAATGGAGATAAATCACTACTATCGATTCTCAGAATGTTCGTAAACACCACGAAACCTAAAACGGCGGTCCCCGGTTTTGCTCGTTTGCCCATCCGTTCATCTGCTACTACACTACTTCCCTACTTCCACGTCGGCCACCGCCCGACGGTTTGCTCACTATCACGTACGTTATTTCTTAACTATCTATCATATTTGAAAACATTTTTTACCGTACAAATCAAGTCTGGATATTGAAGATATCATTTATTGTGTGTGCCCCTTCCATCCCGTTTCCATAAATGCAAAATTAAACCCTGTTATACGTGTTGTTGAAGAGTAATCTGGACAGTGAGAAAACCAAAAGACCTGGGATTACTAGCAACCGTTGTTGTCTTCATTGTATGTGCAAAACAGGAACAGTCAAAGATTAACAGATGGTATAAGATGTAAGTACATGAATAAAAAACAAGGATGGTTTTACAATTAAGGGGTCTGGTTGCTTGTTTCCAATATTCTTTTTAGTATTGTAAGACAACTCCTACTTGGGTTTGATAAACTGTTTTGATTTAAGATGGCCTATAAACATGAATTTCATTGTAACAGGTGTTATTAATACAAGGAGATCATAAGAAACTGATAGAAGATCAGCATGAGTTTGGAGATCCTTCTAAAAGGAGATATGTACTATGGTAATGTCAAGGGAATGATTCCTCATGGTAAGGGTAAATACACATGGTCCGATGGTACAGTTTATGAGGATAGTTGGAAAAAAGGAAAAATTATTACTAACTTATATAACTTAAGTCTCATCAAAACAATTTAAACCTCAACAATGATATATTCTACATAATAAAAACTTTAAGTGTTTAAATAACAATAAATATGCACCTGCAAACTTTTCCATGTGAATTCAATAAACTTCATAAATAACCAGCATATATACAACTATGTGTTGATATAGAATCATCATAATATTGAGATGGGAATTGTTTAAAAATTTCTTAATTACTCGGTTAATTAAATTGATTAACCTGTTATTCAACAAGAGGTTTGCTGCTCACGACTCTTCTCTTTAGTCTTTTGTCATCAGTAGTTCGAATGCATCCTTAAAGCAAAAATACAAGTACAGTCTGCATTGCATTGCACTGCATAAAAATGTAAACATTTATAGTGTTACCCTTTTTTGGGTTTCAGATTGCTAAGCTGCAAGATGACAATAAAGCATTAGATCGATTGACTAAATCAAAAGAGGCTGCTCTACTTGACGATGAGAGAACTGTGCAGGTTGCCTTGGGAAAGGCTTCAATGGTTGATGATCTTCAGAATAAGAATCAGGAGTTGATGAAGTAGATAGAAATTTGCCAGGTATGCTACCTCACTTAGGCCTTTAATTGCTCATTTTTCCAATATGGCTAAATGCAAGAAATAACTACCAACTTTCAATATGGCTAAATGTAATTGATTAATATTGAGAATTTTATTTCTGAACAAAAAGTAAATATTGTTTATATGATAATGTGATTTTCTGTAGGTTTTACTCAAGATGCTTCCTAGCTATTACAAACATGTGTATGCGCACGATAACACCTTGATCACCAAATTCTATGGCCTCCATCAGATAACACTAAGAGTTTGGAAGAAGGTATGTCGTATTTATCTACACAGGGGTTGTTTCTTTTTCTTTTTCCCCCATTAAGTCTTGTATGTAAAGTGACTGAGTGAGTAATGATGTATGCCTGAATAAAATGGTGTATACATAAATATTGCTTGTTTTCTACATTGAATAAACATTTACAATTTTACCATTACATTCCAAAAAACAAATTCCACAATTTTCATTTATTTAACAAAAATCATCAATTTTAACGTGAAATGAGTTGGGAGGAAAAACAAAGAATGAGAAGTAGGTAAGGGATTAGTGTCTTAATACATTAAGCCATATTTTTTTGGCTTAACCATGTAAGTCATTCATTTCAAATTTAGTCAAAAAGAAAGAGCCATGTATATAGCTGTTTGGATCAAGTGTTTAGCTCATTAAGATGATTCGGTAAAAAAAATAACCTCTTTGGTTTCTTAGATTATCGTAATCAATAGAAATCTTTTTTGTTTTAATCTCAAATTTAGGTACAATATAACTTTGTATCTTGAAGATGGAAGTACTGGAATTGGACAGGTAAATTTTATCTTTTCTGTTTAAAGTTATTAATTATTTTATTTATTTATTATTCACAATGACAGGTTGTCCGAATGGCAACCTATATTCCCTTTAACTTTGTTACTAAGATGGGTGCGTGCTAATTTGCTATCAGATTTATGTCTTCTCTGGTATGCTATCCAACTTCAGGAAGATCACCTTATCAACCAAGTCTTTTCAAGATTTGGTGAAATACCTCAAGAACACGTTTCCTCTCTAACTTACTTTATTTCTTGCTGTTTTTCTAACGTTTTTAATGTTATGTGTCTGTGTTTGTGTAAAATAACAACACTAGTTGTATAGATTTTCAATAGTTATAGTCTATTATTACCTTATATGAAAATAGTTGTATAGATCATGTGTATGTGTTTGTGTAAAATAACAACACATTTGATGTATTATATTTGTCTAGTATTGGAATGATTATTTGTATGACATTAACTTTTGTGAAATGGATTGTATTTTTTGTATATGGTATTTTATTTTTCTATTATTTGACATGAAATGCAAATTTAATTTTTAAATAAGCAAATCTATAAATAAATTTTTTTTAAATAAAAATAAAAATTACGATACGCAAAAATGTGTGTCATCTTCATTTATGACATGGCCTTTCTTGACAACGGCTTTAATGATACGCCATTGCGTGTCATAAATGCGCGTCGTCTCTCGTTATGACATGGTCTTCCTTGACGCGCATTTGCGCGTCGTCTGAGCGTTTTATGACGCGCAATGAGCGTCGTAAAAGGTTGTTTTTCTAGTAGTGGTAATTTATTACATGCTACTACAATAGAGGCTTTTTTTATTAGAGGTATGTTTCTAGTCAGAATTTGTACTCATGTTTGTTGGGATAGCACATCTGATTGAGAACCATTCCTTTTTATTGGTAAAAGATGCCATTTCATGTGGACTTTCCGTCTTTAGTTATACGTTAATGTTTGGTCAAAATTATGGTTTATACTTTGCTTTTCTAGGCAATTGTATTTTTCTGTAATGTTTTAAGAGTTTACGGCCGTGTTTACGGCCATGAACAAGTTTACAGTCGTGAACCTGTTCATGGCCCATGTCTCATATATATATAGGGTGAGGAGTGCATGTGGGTGTACGGACAAGGAGCTTAAGTGTGTGTTCTAGAGAGAGAAACAAGAGAGAACAAGAGAGTGTGTGTGAATCTATTGTAAGGAACTTCATTCTCATCATTAATACATCATATATTCAAGTTATTCTTCTTCTCCTTCTCTTCTATTTTGATCTGGCATCATCTGTTTGATTGAGATTCCGCACCATCAAATGGATCTGAATGATACACAAGCAGATTGTGGACTTACAATTGGTATTAGAGCTTGGATTGTATCAATCAATTTTGTCAGATCTGGAGCTTATTTGATCTTATTTTGGAAGGATTTTTGCATTTTTGGATAGATCTTGGCAAATTAAGGGGGTTTGTTCTTCATCTTTTTGATAAAAACGAGTTTTTGATCGAGTTTTGGAGCAAAAAGGGGTGAAAAACGTTGTTTTTCACGTAATCTGCGAAGAGTTTACGGCCTCAGAGTTTACGGTCCGAGACTACGACCCTCAGAGTTTACGGTTCGCACGTGTACGGTCAAAGTTTGCCGTCCTGCAGCATTTCCAGTTCGCACCTCGCTCTCGCACGTTCAGCAAGCTTTGCAGCAGTCATCCTCGCACACAACATCAGCAAAAATAGGAATTGATTTTGGGGTTGCCAAGAATCGAACCCGGATCACCTGCCTCCTATCCCCAACGCCTTACCAGTTGAACTACCAAGACACTTGTTCCATTCCCTCGGGATTTAATTCAAAAACACTCCCATTCGCACCCAGTTTCGCAATTTTTGCACTTTTAGCCCAAAATTCAAATTTCTTTTAATTTTAAATTCTATTTTCTACCAAAATTTTAACTTTTAATTTTGATTTTTTTTTACTTAAAATTTTGACTTTGACCTTCAAGTTTGACCTTTGACTTTCTCGTTTAACCTTCAAATTTTCAAATTTAGCTTTTCGGTTTGACTTTTAAGTTTGACTCTTTAAATTTGACTTTTAAGGTTGACTTTTGAGTTTTTAGTCAAAGAATTTAAAAAAAAAATGAGTTCCAAATCTATTCCAGTAAATGAAGTTTCATGTACTCCAGCTTGTGAAACTACTATTAAATTTCTTCGGGAACAAATTGATTTATTAAAAAGATAAGTTGAGGACCTGAGATATGAAGGATATCAACTCAAGAAAGGACAGAAACCCCTGAAGGCTGAATTAGAAGCAAAAACCAAAGACTTTAGGAAGCTTCAGGAAGATTATAGCAAAAAATGTGAAAATTATAACTATGTTATGAGACAACTTGCTGAGTTAAATACTGAGCTTGACACATTAAAAAACAAATTTGAAACTGCAGATTTTGATTTCAGAAAATTTGATGTGTCCAGCGAAGTAGTTGCGAACATGATAGATCGTTGTCTGCAATTTAAAGATAACCAACAAAAGGGTTTAGGATACGATAAAGTACCTCCTCCTTTTAATCACACATATCAGTATCACCCTTTGAGTAAAGAGGAGATTGCCAACGAACCATTCATGGTTTATGGCAAACCAGCTGGTTTTGTATGAGGAGGCATTATTAATATTGAAAATACTAATGTTTCTACTTCCTATGCAGATCAATCCTTAAATCAATCAAAACAATAAGCTGAAGGATATGTTTCTGAAAATAAAAATGTTTTTGAACCTGCTGTTTCTGTTTCAAATGATAACTCTTTTGTTTTAGATGTTAAAATCAATTATACATATTGTGATGCTTCTGCTCCGAATCATGTTGAGTTAAATTTTTTTGACATATTTGATGATTTGTTTGAAAATACTGATGTTCCTGTTTCTAGCACATCTACTTCATGTGCAGGTAAAGTAGCAGAGGATGAGAACAAGGAGAAAACCATTGAACAAACCAACATCTCTTTGAACTCTGAATCTGGCGCTTCGAACTCAACTGCTTCTGATTAACCCGCTGTTGAGAAATACAGGCCACCAATTCCAGTGAAACAGAGTGTCTGTTGTAATTGTGCTTGTGGGAACACTAGGAGACAAGGCAGGGATACGCCACCAGGTTTAGGAAGAAACAACTTCACAGTGAAGAAAAAGACATGTTTTTACTGTGGAACACCTGGACACATTGCCAGAAATTGTCCTAATCGTGCATACGTTCCCTACTATGAACAAGGCTGGCAGAACATGCCAAGACGGAGATACTTCAAAAGAAACCCCTCAAGGTCACGTTCAAACCATGGTGACTGGAACACGCAAAAGGCCAAGAATCCAACTCTCAAGAACAAGAAGGGAATGCCAGCCAAGAAGTCCAATCCAATAGATGCTCCAGCGAAACCAAGACCGGTTAGGTCACATTCATCTCGATGATCGGCTTTGAGTTCAAAATCAAGTGCCGAGGCACCCATCCAATCCAACAAGAAATGGGTTAAACCCAACTACAAATGAGTTCCGAAAGCTCAATCTCCCAAATCAACTAATGACTAATATTTCTACATCTTCTATTTGTGATAAACAGGACATGTTGTGAGAGAATGTATCTTGCGTAGATGACAAACCCAATTTCAAAATGGACTGGGTTCCAAAGACCAACTGATCCCGCTCTATGTCAGAGCAGCTATGGAGGCATATCATCAGACTTCGGTTTGTTGGTAGTGGCTGTTCCAGGCAGATGATAGTGGAGATCTATCAACTGTACAACATTCAGACCTTTGTTTGAAAGTATGTGTCCTTTTGCGGGAAAGGAGGAAAGGAAGAGATCACAAACGGGGTTAGTGCTTAATGACATTAAGAATTTTTGGATCTGTTATGAGATTATGCGTGTTGTTCTCAGATCTTCTGGATGAAAATTCAAGTGGTGAATTATGGTTTGCGTTTGCTCTCTATACTACTAAGTTTATCTTAAACTGATTCTTTTCAAATACAATTTTTCATTTTCTTATAGTTTTTCGTTAGTAGGCATTATTTGGGAAGTGATATCAAGAAAGTGATAATGGGCAGTCTAAAACCAGTGTAAGGGACTGAATCTGAATTGTCTAGACTCTGTGTTCAATGTGTTGGTAGGCACGGAGGATTTGACATTGTGGATTTAGATAAGATTTTTTGGACTGACCATACGACGCCCGAGTAGATTGAGCAGTGAGATAAACACGGGAACCCACGGGATACACTAAATTAATACGCATCTAGAACTGTGGCTTAACTTTTCGTTGATTTACGGACTTATGTCCTTAATTCTGGTTCTGATAGGGTAACTGGGGGTTTTGATAAAGTAGGTATGTAGGAAATTATTTTCTTGCTTTCTATCTATCAGTCATATGTTGCTACCTCTGCATGATTGGAAGAGATCCGACCTGGAATTCAGCATATGCAACTCTATTTCTACGCACCTCCTTATCTATGAAACTATTTCTATATGTTAGTCATATGTTGTCTCCTCTGCGTGATTGAAACATATCCGACTTGGAACACAGCATATGCAACATTCTACCTCTCAATCCTTATATCTTTGTTAGTCGTATGTTGTCCCCTCTACGTGATTGAAAGAGATCGACCTGGGACATAACATATGCATCTATCTCTTAATCTGACTTCCTCCTTAATAATTGTTTACTCACCTAAAGTAAGGAGTCCTTAGGAAGTTCTTGATAACCAGGGTATATCGGGAAGTGGGGAACACGTTCTAGTGCAACTAAAATTGAACCATTTAAAGGTTGTTTATAGATCTCGCTGCTTAGTTTTAATGTACGACAATACCCGTGGTCGTCATCAGCTAAATGGTTTATTTAGAAAATTTTGTCGATATCCTTCGTGTTTAAGTGGACCATAATACCAGCAATTGACCAAATCTATTCATGAAGGTGAAGGTACTGATAAACAAGTTCAGGCTGTCTCACAACTTTGATCCTAAATATTTTTCTTTTTGTTAAATTTGTTCATAGTTTTCCTCTATGCACAAATTTAGGGGGGGGGGGGGGGGATTAAAAAAAATCAAACAAAAATCAAAATCCAAAAATATTGTTATTTCTGTTTTATTTCTTGTTTAGAAAAATAAAAAATCCAAAACTATTTTTGTTTCTGTCTTAATTTGTGTGCTAAGTTTTCTTTTAGTTTTTGTTTTGTCTTGAAAAGTGAATTCAGGTGTAGATGAGATTCATGGAGACTGTATCGAGATTTTTGAGCCAAAGTTTCATCTGTGATCATCGAAGAATTCTCATTCGAAGGAGCAAGAAATGAAGATTATTCATTCAACATTCAATCTTTCAACCCCAGAAGCAAGGTGAAGTTGCACTTGAAGATTATGTGACGGATTGCATTGAAGCCTCCTCAATCAGTCTGCTACTATCTTAAACCTGATGAAGTGATCCAAAAGATTAGTTCTCTCTGATATTCTCTCTGAAGATTCTCAAGCTGAAAGCGCTATCTTTCAAGAATCAGTACAAGAAGCCTCCTCGCCCAATGTGCGTTTAATGTCAAATTCTACAGAAAATCCCAACTGCTCAAGATGAAGTCATTCTTTGAAGATTCATCAAGTTCATCTTAAAGTTGTAAAGAATTTGAAGATAAATGCTGAAGCCAAACTTACAATGAAGATTAACAAAAAAAAGCCAGCTATTTTTTAGGGGGAGTTTGTTGTGTCAGTTAGAAAAGAAAGTTATAAACCAAGGGGAGATTGTTGGGTCAAAATTATGGTTTATACTTTGCTTTTCTAGGCAATTGTATTTTTCTGTAATGTTTTAAGAGTTTACGACTATGTTTACGATCGTGAACCTGTTCACAGCCCGTGTCTCATATATATAGGGTGAGGAGTGTATGTGGGTGTACGGACAAGGAGCTTAAGCGTGTGTATTCTAAGGTGTGTTCTAGAGAGAGAAACAAGAGAGAAGAAGAGAGTGTGTGTGAATCTATTGTAAGGAACTTCATTCTCATCATTAATACATCATAGATTCAAGTTAATCTTCTTCTCCTTCTCTTCTAATTTGATCTGGCATCATCCGTTTGATTGGGATTCCGCACCATCAAACGGATCTGAATGATACACAAGCAGATTGGGGACTTACAGTTAATTAAGATCCTAAGTTAATTTGGTTGTGTTGAGTTGCACAGTGCCATATGCATTGTATAGTATCCATGTTATATTTCTTCATAATATGGTGAAATCATTTGTTACGTTTTACATTGTATAATTATTCACTTATTATATCATGTTATGAATTGTTATGTAATACAAGTTCATGTATAAATATCAGATGCGTAGATACACTAAAAGCAATTCTTTAAAGGATATAAGAATGGATAAAGATCATTGAAAGGATTAGGACCATAACATCCACATTACATGTAGTGTTGCTTTAAGAGTTTGATTAGTTATGGTGCCCTTTGAGGCTACAATTTGTATTTAATAGTTGATAGCTTATATATGACTAGTGTATTAGATTTTATTTATTTATTTGTGTTGGAAGTATTAAGGATTCTTATGAATATGGTTTGCTTACATAAAGGTAATGTTGAAATTTCGGTAGAAATTTTTAAAAAATATTTAAGTCTTTCGGAGATGTCACAAGGTATATATGCATAAAAATCTTGAATGCTATTCTCATTATGTTGAAGTGCATGAATATTGGTCTCTAACTAATATATGCATAAAAATCTTGAAAGAATTTTTGAGCCATGTAATTATATTGGAGTTGTTATTCTCCTAAGTAATCATCAACTTTCTCATCTTGTGGTCTAACATATACCATACTAATGTAACCCCAAACATATTTTCATTTAGAAAATTCTTGGTAACATAACTTTAACACCCATAATGACTTAAAATATATTTTTCGATTTGTACACATTTGATCACTCAATTTTATTTTTCGTCCACATTTACCCCTTCAACTTCTTAAACTGTACACATTCAGTCCTTATGATCAGTTATTCAATGTTATCCGAGAAAAATGCCTTAATAGGGTAATATATTTCTCATTATGTACACATTTAGTCCTTAATATTTTTCGTTTCAAAATAAGTTATTTTTGTTTTTGTACTCATTCAGTACTTATGAATGATTTCGTTAGGTTTTTCTCACGACATCTTTTGTGGGACAATCATTGATGAGGTGTTTAGGGTTGTTGATGCTTATGTCCATCACGATCTCGACTGCTTGGTTACATATGTCTTGTTGTCTGGCTTAAGTCTTGTGTTATGAACATCGTAACTTCTTCATTCGATATTAGATTTAAACGATCTTTATGTCCACATGTTCATTTTTTGAGTCTACTACAACTTTCGTTAAGATTACTCCCATTAAAATGTAATATTATTTTTACTTATGATTTTATAAAAAAAAAAAAAAAAACATTCATACATGCATTCATAAAAAAGTAAGGATATAAAGATCGTAAGTAAAAATATATTACTTTTTAGCGGGAGTAATCTAAACGAACATTGTAGTAGACTAAAATACAAACACATGGATATAAAGATCCGTAAAATCCGAGATCGTATGAAAAAAATTTGAATTTCAGAACACAAGACCTAAGCAACAAAGTAGTTGAGATCGCTATGGACATAAGTATCAAAAGCCTCAAACACCTCATTAATGATTGTCTCACGTAAGATGTCGTGAAAAAACCTAAGAAAATCATTCATAATTACTAAATGAGTATAAAAACACAAATGGCTTAGGTTGTGTTTGACGCGCCACAGCTAGCTGATAAGCTACCTTATTTTTCGAGCTTTTTTATGTTGTCGTGTTTGGTAAGCCAAAAAGTAGCTTTTAAGCTAGCTTTTTGAAAAGCTACTCAGACTAGCTTTTTAAGAGCTTTTTTAAAATTTTCCAAATACACCTCTTAATTAATTATAGAAACACATACTCATACATGTCCTTTTATGTAATTTTATATATTTCAGCCAGCTTTTCAGCTAGTTTTACCAAACGTTATTTTTTATCAGAAAACTTTTTAGCTATCAGCTAGTTTTTTATTTAACAGCTAGCTTTTCAGCTATCAGCTAGTTTTTCAGCTAACAACTAGCTTTTTAGCTAGTACGCCAAACATAGCCTTATTTTGCAATAAAAAATATTAATGACTAAATGTGTACAAAAATATTAAGAACTAAATGTGTATAAAAATATTACAAAATAAATATGTACAAAGTGATAAATATATTATTGTATTAAATCATTTTGACTGTCTAACCTGGAGTAACTCGTTATACGGATTCAGTATGTATATTTTAACAAGTTAAAGAGGTAAATATGGACGAAATAAACTCAGTGACTAAAATGTATATAAATTGAAAAATATATTACCCTTTTAATTTATTATCCTTAGTTTTTACCATCTAACTGAAAACTAATATACCGAAGATAATTATGTTTCGTACCCCATAAACCAATAACTACAAAACCGTAATCGAATACAAAGACAAAATCAATCAAGAACACATACTCCATAAACTATTAACCCCAAAACTCCTTAACTTCAAACAATCAATGCTATGGAGTATGGACAGATGACTTCAACACCATGAAGATTATTTACCTAAAAGGCTCTAGGTTTTTATTGATCATAGAAAATGTACATACAATGAAAAGGAAAATGGAGCTATATATATAACAAAACTAGGGTAAAATATCATGCATTGTATTTATAAACCCAACTCATCAACCAAAAAACAAAGAAATATCATGTTAGAATTTTATAGATGAAGATACAAGACACCCATCACCAATCCTAAATTCCTACATTCAATCTTGTTAAATATTTACACTCTTTTTTCGGGTCTTAATTGGCCAAAAGGGGATCTTCCACAGTTTTGTGATTTTTATCTTCATTATGAGAAAATATATCCATAGGCGCAGTTGTAAACCCTAGCTTCCTGTTTTTCGATGTACCCTTCTCACGATCAAGATATATTACTATCACAGATATATCATCGTGAAAATGACGCCTAATACCCCTCTCGATTTTCATTATATCCTTGTATCTCAACTCCCTCTTCTTTGTCGCCTCACGTATCGCTGCCCCTACTAGTCTTTTTGCTATCCCCTGTAACCAAACATTTCTCATTTCCATTAAAAATGATATAAATCATATCGTGTAATTAATATAATAATTAAAAAAAAAAAAAAAGGTGACTAACCGATCTTGGATTATTATATACAATATCCACTGCTGCTTCATCGCTCAAATGCTCCCAAAGTCCATCAGAAGCAAATATTAAAAACAAATCTTGGGATTTGAGTTTTCTTGAAATGATGGAAGGTTCTGCTGATAATACAGCTTTCTTCAATGGAACATGGTTTCCATACTGTAGATAACGTGGGTCCCTGTGGAATTCGGGTTTCTTTAAATAGAAATCACCTATTGATCTTGATACCTGAAAGAAAAAATAAACAACATATATTTGGCGTATCATTTACATGATAACTTCAGTTGCTTGAGAACATGTGGTGCTTCTCGAAAAAGTAAAAGAGAACAGCCAATACGATTCACGAATCAGATGCTTCAGAATAATTGTCTTTTCAGAAAGCTAAAGGAGAAAAGAATCGATCGTTTGAGATTTTGAAGATGATTATTGATTAGTGATTACATGAATCCGTTGAAGTCTGAAACATTATAAGCAGATGAAATTAAGTGAAAGTAGTACCTGAATTATGCCTTTGATTCTCCAAACTCCACGGCAATACATAACAACAGGTGAATCACCAGGATGTTGTGCTTCTACCTCCTTCCTCACTTCTTCATATGAGACATTATGATCTCTTGACAAACGCTCTGCAACTACTTTATCCTTTCTTCCATCGGAAACCTTCTGGCCAAGGACTACTCGTGAGTCTCCAAGGTTAGCGACATGTAATTCATCGTTGGAAATAGCACCAACAAGACAGCATGATCCAACTGATGCAATCTGTGGTTTAATGGGCATTTGATGCTTCACGAACTGGAAAAACTTCTCCTCTGTGGCGCTGAATGCCTTTTTTATAACATCTGCGGATATACCTCCTTGTTCTGATGCATACTCTACAGAAAATCGAAATTCGCCAGAGATGAATACATAATCACAGATATCGATCAATAAAATTGGGAATCACACTTTCCGATTCTGAATTTCAACTCTAAAACATATAAAAAAAAAAACTACAGCAACATTGAAATTTTGGAAAAATCAATAGCAAAACCAGTTGAAACTTCAAGCTAGGGTTTGACATTAACATTAACGTAAAAGTACTTACTATGAATGAAGGGGAAAAGGTTAGAATTAACAAAACGAGAAGCTTCAGGGCCACCATGACCATCGTAGACGCCAACATATGTAGCGGAAGGCGAAGTATAAACCTGACTTTGATCTTCAAGGTTAGAATTGGCCTGAACAACGGCGATGGAGAAGTCGCCGGAGGCATGAGGCTTCAAGTCATTATGCCATAAAAGTACATCACCACTCCGTCGTCCTAAACATCGCTCAATAGGCTTAGCACACATCCGCAACATATTTGATGAACTGAAATCAGATGTTTACGCGTTTGAATTGCAAGCTAAACTGCAAATGTCGAATTAATGGAAGAGATTTGATTGAGGTTTTTTTGTCGGAATATTGGTAGAGAGAAATGAGAGGGAGAAGGGGAAGGTGTAAATGGGGTAGAAAAAGCAGAAAAAAAGTGGAAGAAATAGCGCGTGATAGGTGGAAGAAGACGATGACGTGGACCACCACATCTCTATGTTCAAACCGTGTTACATACGCCCTTTCCCACTTTTGACTTTTCTTTAAAAAAATTACTAATATATTGATATTCCCCTTCGTGTGTGTAATGTATACACGTATTTTTTTTATATACATGTTGATGTTGCCCTTGACTTTGAAGTTATTTGTATATTAATTAAAGATTAAGATTATATACGTAGGTGAATTAGTTAAAAAAAAATACGTAATAAATACGATACATTTGGAAATAATCATTAAAAAAATTTGAAAGAATCTACCGAAACCAACAATGGTTTCAAAAGATATGAAAAAAGATTATGAACAATTTTACAGAATTTTGAAGAATTTACTATTATAAAATAACTTCAAAGTATAATACTTACGAAATATACTTTTTTTTTCATTGAAAAAGAGTTATTGCTTAGATTTTAATTTTTCTTGAATCCAGGAAGTAATTTCGTAATTTACAAGTCACGCGTTGCATATTAGTGATCATTTTATGCGATTAGTGATGTTTTTTTTTATTATTTGCCAATCATGTGATTATTTTGTTAAATATTATATTGTAAAATGATTTTTTTTTTCAGTTATCTCTAGAATGTATCTGATTAGACATTTGGTAATGGATCAACATTAATTACGTCATAAATTTTTAATGATTGCTCGAGTTTATACGAGATAAATATATAAGTCAAAACTGCGTAAATGGTCCTTGTAGTATGTTGAAATTGTTATTAGATCAAAAAAAATTTAGACTACCACTAGTGGTTTAAAACATTGATTTTGTGGCGTATTTGGTCCAATTTATTTTGATTTTTTTAAAACGATGATTTGCTGTTATATCTTCTTTTTTTAGTTTTTTTGTTATAGAAATTAAAAAAATACCCACCTCTTTTCTTTCTTTCTTTCTCTCTCTCTCTCTCTCTCTCTCTCTCTCTCTCTCTCTATATATATATATATATATATATATATATATATATATATATATATATATATATATATATATATATATATATATATATAGATTTCATAATGGGGAGGTGGCCAGACAAATCAGAAGACCGAAGACAAATAAGAAGATCGAAGACAAGTCAGAAGATCGAAGGTCCATCATCTGCACATATACGTAATTGTCTACATCTTCTTCACCGCTAATTTTAGTGTCACCGAAGACAAATCAGAAGATCAAAGACAAATTAAAATCACATGTTGGTGATTTTAGTGTCACGAGACATTTTATGTAATTGTAACTGACATGCAAGCTAAGAGACGTATCATTTGTACTCTATATTATATGTTTGGAGAATGTAGAGTGCATGCATATATAAGATTGAATTATAATCTGGTACAACAAAAAGGCGGGGGTCAAGGGGGTCGCTCCCCCTTGTAGGGTCCTATGGGCAGCACCCCTAACGGGATCCAAGGGGCATAGCCCCTGGCGGTGGTCCTATCGATCGATCTTCAAAAATTTGAATTAGTTATATAATGGAAAAACCAAATTCTAATGGTGATTATGGTAATACTGATAAATCTTAGACAAAACTGCAAAAATGGTCCCTGTGGTTTCTCATTTTATGTGGTTACGGTCCAAACGTTTAAAAAGTTGCAGATTTGGTCATTTTCAACAAGTTTTGTTGTGGTTTTGGTCCCTCATCCGTTAAGTTCCTTAAAATGACAATTTTACCTCCAGGGACCATTTTCACAGTTTTGTCTTTTACTATACTATAAGGACCATTTTTGCATATATTCTTTTTTATTTTAATGAAGTATTACATATTAATAGATATTATTTTTAATATATAATATTATATATTAATAAATATTTTTTATTGGATTATTAATTTATTTTAGTTGATTTAAAAAAAAATGTTGGAGTAATTCTTTTTTATTAAATTATTATATATTAATACATATAGTTTTTAATATATAATATTTATATCATAATAAATATTATATTATTGGATTATTAATTTTTTAGTTAATTTTTGTAATTTTTAATTATTTTCTATTGTATTATTACTTTTAATTTATTATTTTCTTCATATATTAAATGTAGTTTTATTATATTATTAATTTATTTTAGTTAATTATTTTTTTAAAGTTTTTGTCGAAGTAATTCTTTTTTATTGAATTATTATATATCAGTACATATAGTTTTTAATATATAATATTTATATCATAATAGATATTATATTATGGGATTATTACATATTACGAAACGTTATTTTATTGGATTATTAATTTCTTTTAGTTGACTCTTTTTATAATTTCTTTTTGTTGGAGCAATTCTTTTTTATTAGATTATTATATATCAACAAATATTGCTTTTAATATATAATATCTACATCATAACAAATAATACATTATTGGATTATTAATTTTTGTAATTTGTTTTTTTGAATTATTAATTTATTGAAATATTACTTTTAATTTATTATTTTTTAATATAAATATTATCTTATTGGATTATTATTTTATTTTGAATGTATATTATTAATTGTTTTTAATTTTATTAGTTTCATCATAAAGTCGCCGAAATACGTAAAAGTGTCGCTTATCGTCGTAAAAAATTAGCAAGATCTAGGGTTGTTCAATATTTGGATAAAACCGAATTGTCCAATTGGACAATTCGGATTGGACTATTTGTTTCGGATATTTGGATTTTTGGATTAGTTTTCGACAAAACCGAATTATTATTTTGGATTTCAGATTGGTTATGGTTTATAAAATAAGAATCGAATAGTCCAAAAAAACCGAATAACACTTTATTATTTATTTATTTTTAATATATATCTATAAGTATTTATTAATTTTATAAGTTATTTTTTGAAATAGGTTCAAAAAGTTTCACCTAATAAAAAATATTAATATGCATTTTCTCTCAAAAGTTTTTTATCTATAAAATATTAAAATATAATGTACCTTCTTAATAGTTGTTTATAAATTTCAAATCGTAACTAAATAATTTGTTTTTGCTTCTTGTCTAAAATTCAATAATATTATAATTATGTCATTTTAAAATGTTTTAGTTTTTAAAAACCGAATTATAAAAACCGATCCAACCGAATTGTAATTGGATCGGATCGGATCTGATTTGAATTTAGTTTGGATTATTCGGATCCATGTTTTGAAAACTGAAATCAATTTGGATTCACTTGATTGGATTGAATCAAACTGATCCATCCAAACGAACATCTCTAGCATGATCACCTCTAAACGCCTTCATCGGAGGTTCAATAGATATCATACCCTATTCCACCCAGCGTTGTTGGTAGCCATCTGCGATAAACTCTTCATAATCCACTGGAATCCTTCATATCCCACATAATGCGTAACAAACCTCGATAACATTCATAAGTGGTGGTGGTGGTATTTTCCAAATGGTTTCTCATTATAAGCTAGATGAAATGAAAGTGTTTGACAACGATCCTAACTATTTCGATCATGAGAGACGACGATTTTGCGTATCCCATGACTTTATGGTGGAACCAATAAAATTAACAAGAACTATTATTATAATCCGATAAAATAATATTTAGTATATAAAGAAAATAATAAATTAAAAGTAATAATCCAATAAAAATAATTAAAAAAAAAAGAAATTACAATAATAATCCAATAATACAATATTTATTATGATATAAATATTATATATTAGAAACTATATGTATTGATATATAATAATTCAATAAAAAAATAATTACTTGGATAATTTTTTTTAAAAAATAATTAACTAAAATAAATTAATAATCCAATAAAACAATACTTAATATATGAAGAAAATAATAAATTAAAAGAAATAATCCAATAAAAATAATTGAAAAAAATTAAAAATATTAACTAAAAGAAATTAATAATCCAATAATATAATATTTATTATGACATAAATATTATATATTAAAAACTATATGTGTTGATATATAATAACTCAATAAAATAATTACTCTAACAAAAAAATTTTAAAAAATCAACTATAATAAATTAGTAATCCAATAAAACAATATGTATTAATATATAATATTATATATTAAAAATAATATTTATTAATATATAATACTTCAATAAAATAAAAAAGAATGTATGCAAAATGGTCATTATGGTATGGTGAAAGACAAAACTACGAAAATGGTCCCTGAGGGTAAAATTGTCATTTTAAAAAAGTTAACAGCCAACCAGTTAAACTTAACGGATGAGGGACCAAAACCACAATAAAACTTGTTGAAAAGGACCAAATTTGCAACTTTTCAAACGTTTGGACCATAACCACTTAAAATAAGAAACCACGGGGACCATTTTTGAAATTTTGTCTAAATCTTATTAATTTTGGTAACCAATTATTATGTCATTAAATTCATGATTCTACCAACTAATATAAAAGACAAAAATCCTAATTTGTCTAGTGTAAATACGACCCCTTAATTAAGTCGTAAGATATAACCTTCTCAACTCTTCTACTTCTACATGAACTTAGAACCCTCTTGAGATTTGGCGTGTGTTTCTGTTCCTAGATACACAAGTGTCCTTTTGGATTATCCTAAACTGTATTTTTTGTAACCCAGACATATGGTGGAAATATCAGTTCGGAAAATTAACTTACACGATACAAGAGAAATTTGGTTCTCCACCATCACCCTACTAAAATATCCTGAGGTGGTCAGACGAACTAGAAGACCGAAGACAAATCAGAAGATCGAAGGTCCATCATCTACACATATACGTCGTTGTCTACATCTTCATCACCACTGATGTCATTGCTAAGGTTTCGTAAACTTGCATCAGGATAATTGTGGCGATAGGGTTTTAGATACTGAAACCCTAATCTAGACTCGTTCATACAAATCTTGAAACGAGAAGGGTGGCGACATTAGAGTTTTGGGAAATGAAAAGGGAAACAACAAGAGAAGGAGAGGTATGTAAACATATGAAAGGGTAGTCATCGGTGTTCTTCGTTTTCTGATTCATCAATCAGATTTATGTAACTTATCAGTCTCTATTTAGTTTAATCGATGGGTAAGGGGAAAAAAGACGATTTTGTGTTCAAAGATTCATCAATCGGATTAATGAGACTTTTTTTCCTTTCTAATTCTTTTCGTTCTTTGCCATTCTTGCCGTTGTGGAGAGGTTTTCATCTGGGTATATTCATCTTTGATTTTGATCTTGGATTTTCGTATAGGTATATTCATCTTTTCCCTTTTGTAGAAGTCTTCCAGATCCGAAATTAAACCCAACACCACCATAAAACATAAAATTGCAAAGCTTCTAGGTAGCCTTTGAATTTTCCTGATGTACATTTATGTTCCGGTAGTCTCCTTCGATTCTTAGGTGTGTGAGTTCATATGTGTTGAGAGAGAGAGAGAGAGAGAGAGAGAGAGAGAGAGAGAGAGAGAGAGAGAGAGAGAGAGAGAGAGAGAGAGAGAGAGAGATATGAGTTTTCTTTATTGGTTTATATTTATTTTAATAAAAAAATTAACAAAAATTTGCAAATGAAAAAAGTAATTGTAAAATCATCATTATAAAAAAAATTCAAATTAAAATAAATTAAAGTCGCAACAAAATAAAAAATTTGGACCTTCGGTCCTGATCAAAATAATTTTGGATCAAAATGTCAATTTTTATCCAACGGATTGTTTATGCAGTTTTGTCTAAATATAAATATAAAATGTCACATGTTTGATATTATTATATACAAATAAAAAATGGTTTTTGGGAAACCATGTACTCCAGAACGCCACACTGTTTTTTTTTTTTTTTTTTTATGATATTTCTAGTTGCGACGACCGACCAACGACCGAGACCGGTTCAAAGTCTAAAGAAACCTACCCACTGAAAAAGGTAGACGCACCAAATTATTGGCACCATGTCATTCCTATTTTGTTAAATTCATAAAAACAAAATAGCCGAAATTGATAAATAGATTCACGTTCTGTAAAATGTATAGATAAAATACAAAAACAATATCGTGTATTATTAAAGAATGGTGTCAAATAAACATTCAAAATGAGTGAGTCGACATAATTATCTTTTTTTATAGATCAAAAAGTATCGTGTCTTGTATGTATTAAATACATAGTTTGAGACAACTTTTGATTCACTTGTCCGTTAGAAAAAAAACATGGCTAATTTTATATTCATCCCATATTTGTTTGTGTATCTTAAGTGAAATAGTGTGTCATGTATCCCTATAATATAACGATTTATGTGAATAAAGGAATGTATGTATAATTACTAATTACCGATGTTTTAAAAATCGGTTTAAACTGGCCGGTTGAACCGGTTGGACCGGAAATTGGGGAAGGGAGCGGTACACTGTCACTGATTTTACGTCGATTTCTGAACCGGATTGAACCGGCCGGTTTTTAAAATAACTCGATTGAACCGATCAAAATATATCGGTTGAATTGGTTAAACCAAATAAAAACACTTAGAAAAGAACTATTTTTATAATAAACTTTGGTAATAATTTTCAAATCTATATAGTTTTCTCTAAATAAAAACATATGATAAATGTTATAAATTTTTTTAATGTATTTGGAATGATCTACAATTTATTTATATGTATATTTTTAATGTTTGAACCTATAAACGTCAAATTTATGTTATATATATAGGAAAATAGGAAAAAATATTAAAATTATAGAAACCGATTGACCCGGTCGAATCGGGAACCGGTCACTATACTGGTTCAACTAAAAAACCGGCTTTTAAAATATTGATAATTACACCCAAAAAAAATATATTTTGTTTATGTAACCCATCCAGACGAACATAACCTATATGTATGCATCAATCCTCTCTCTTTCTTTCTCTCTCTCTCTCTCTCTCTCTCTCTCTCTATTATATATATATATATATATATATATATATATATATATATATATATATATATATATATATATATATATATACGTGTGTGTGTGTGTTTAAGTGTTCTAACTAATTATTATGCAGATATCGTATGTTATGAGAATGAGAATTACTAAAAGAATAAATTGTTTAGCAATATGAATACGTCCAGTAAATTTTAAATTGAAAGGAACATTTTTCGTTAACAATAATTTTTTGTTAATTCAAAACTAAAGCTTTTGAGTCGAGGTCAGGTGCTTTCTATTTCTATTTCTTATTTGTTTATTATTTTCGTTTTTCTACCTTATTTTCGTAATTTTTATGTGTATAAATAATCAATTGGTTTGATATTAAATATTTATTGCAAAACAACAAACTGAAGTAATAGTTTTTCCGTTACTAATATTTTTTTTATCACGTATCAAGATTTATCTAATTTTTAGTGAGAAAACAAAGTTGTAACATCCATAAAAATCACAACAAATTTGAACTTTAAAAAACAATCAATAGTCATAAAATGTTTACGAAAACATTGTTTCCAAATTGTTTATCCATATCAGAGTATCCAAAAATCATAAAGTCATAAAGAGAGGATGTGTATGACCATGTCTTAGCGAGTTTCCCCAAACTACCAACACACAAACAAATAACATATACAACAGCATGTCGGGTCCAATCAACCATCGAGTTGGAATACCCAGTGTGACATCCCCTAATTTCTCGGCTAGAAAAGACCGATTTAATTTATGCTTTTTAAAATCAAATTAGAGAAATCTTTATAAAAGATGTTGCGGAATTGGTCCCCAAAACAAAATATGATAAAAGTTTGTCAAAACCTTTATTTAAGAAATATATCATTTCCTTTTTATATCAAAACCTCGGGATGTCATGTTCCGATACAGATCAAAAGCATAAACAAGACATTATAAGCCTTAATTACGACAGTTATTTGTAACTACTGGCCTATAACCCAAAATTCACTCATCATCATCATCCGACTATGCTCGGGGTCCTCTACCTGTAATATAAACAACTGAGTGGGTCAGGCTTGGAAGCCTGGTGAGCATATAGGGTTTTCAACCCACAATACATAAATTTATTATGTTTAAACATCAATCAATCAACTGAATTACCCCAAACCCCATTATTTTATTTATTTCTTAAGGGTATACCCTAAGAATCAACTATCCCTCCTTCCTAAGGATTCATCCTAAGGAATAGACACAAAGTCACCTCGTGACCGGGGTTTATACAACGGGCACTAATTCCATAGCTGCCAAAGTTTATTCAACATGTGCTAAGTCCATAGCTCTCATTTATCGACATTATTATTTACAGGTATTTTCTCCTGCAATACATGTCAATGGGTTTTAGAGTACAACAAATGAACATATAGTTCATTACACCTACAGGTTGCGGGCCTGCTAGTGTTCCATAGACTGTCTAGAATAGTCCATGGTTGTCATCCATACTCTGCTGAATGACGGGGGCCAACATTTTGGGTAAGTGATTCTCTCAAATTTCACCACTCACCCTCAACTCATGATCAATATTATTGATCATCTCCTTTATCCAACTCATCTTTCATCATACCTACTATTTCATCTACCCATGTTTTACCCAACATTTTTCGTAGATAAAAATACATATATAGTTTAAATTATTTAAAAACATGTATAAATCATTCCTTCAGCACCCATCTCAAATAAACAAAACAATATATATTCACACAACACATATTTTATATAAAATACTTCATATCTATGTGTAAGGTGAAAGTAACTACACACTCACTTGATTTAATGAAAACCGAGCAACAATTCATTTCCTAAAACGATCGTTTCTAATAAAACCTGGAGTTTTATTGAGAAACCGGACTCTGCGAAAGGTCAGGCTTCGAAACCGAAAAGATAAATTTTCCGGGCTTCACGGGCACTTTGTGGCGTATTCCGGGGCTTATAATCGATACCGGGGCTTCGGGGGATGATAATATGAAAGAAATATGGAGAAAGGGGCTAAAAATGACAAGTTTTCAAAATACCCCCGGGAGGTCTCGCACCCTTCTATTTATAGGGGAGGAGGACCGAAGGCTCGGATCCGAACTGAGGAGAGGATGGCACGCGTCTATGAGGCTCGGACCAGGTGGTTGCTTCGGCGAGGCTCGGACTGGTCAGCTGTGAGCTTCAGATTGGTCAGCAGCCTCGGTTCAATGAGAAGAGTCCACGTATGCGAAAGGGGTGTCCGAGGAGCATCCGCGGGGTGTCTCTTGCGAGCCTGTCCGAATTCGAGTGGACCGCGGACTTGGTCCAATCAGAAGACGACACGCGAAGCTCGGTCCTATCAGGAGGTGCCACGTGGAGGCCTCACATGCGAGGGATGATGTGTCCGAGGTGACTCAGTGAAATTTCTCGGTTTTGGGGATTTTTCTCGTTTTTCGCGTAAAAACTTCTAAAATCCATAACTTTCGCATACGAGCTCCGTTTTTGACGTTCTTTATATGCACGCGTAGGTAAAATTACGCTCTACAACTTTCATTTAGACTCTGTCGGATAATTTTGACTTTAATTTTTTATTATTATTTTTAACAGATCGAGACAGGAAATCCGTTAAAAATTCATAACTTCTTCATCCGACGTCTGTTTTCGTCAGACTTTTTACCGTTGTGCTACTAATGACGAGACCTTAAATTCTCGTTTAGGTTGTGTTGGCTAAAAATCGCTCGATCTAAAATTCGAGTTTTTAGCTGTCTACTGCTAAGCTGAAACTTCGAAAAATCATAACTTCCTCATACGAAGTCAGATTTGGGCGTTCTTTTTATCAAAAATTTTCGGTTTAACAAATACTATGACTTTTGTTTAGATTACTAAGGCTAAAAAGTAGTTTATCAAAAACTCACTTTTTACGACACTCGGCGCCGTGCCGGTTTATCGCGAAACTTCGACAGGTCATAACTTCTTCGTTATAACTCAGATTTTTGTATTCTTTATATCCCCGAAATCCTTGTTTCGATCACAAAAACTTTATGTAAAGATATCAGATTTATCTAATATTTATTTTTGATGCTCATTTTTATTCTTAATTAATTAAATCCTAATAATTAAGCATAAAACACATAATTCACATAAAATTCACATAATTCCTTTTCATTTCTTCTAAATGAGTTACAAAGGTTAACCTAGACCGTTATGTCAATATTAATGCATAGCCTAGAAACACGGGCGTTACACCCAGGCCCAGTCATCCTCCGGGTCCAGTCATCCGCTGGATGGAATACTCTAAGTGGAATGCCAATATACTACGAGTCCACTCAGTTCGAGTCTGGAGCGCCAACCGTCCCTCAACTCGTATTTGGAATACCCCCGAGCCCTCAGTATGAGTTTGTTATGCCAATCGGCCCTTAGCTCATATCTAGAATGCTCATGAGCCCTCAGTATGAGTTTGGCATGCCACCCGACCCTCAGCTCATATCTGGAATGCTTCAAGGTTTGTTGGCTACAGCACAAAGCAGTACAACCTCAAGCTACCACAATATGCTGACATATAACTGATAACAAACATAATCAACAAAAAGATTATCATGCAGTCAAATCACAGGTAGTCCTACTGATCTACAAGTCTACGCATACCAACAACTAGCATATAATCCTACATATATATTCCATACTCAACATATCAATGCATATCAGAATATCAATCTAATGTGACGGCCTAGGTGCCTTAGACACGTAAGTACAGTGAGGAACACTCACCTTACAGTCTGAACAATAGCTGATGAGGTCCCGACTCCGAATCTCAGCTCTAACCGCTACCTATTCATCCAAATGACCAATTCCCAAACACTATTCAAATTACCCAAAAATACCCCTTGGGTCAACTAGGTCAAAAAGTCAAAAAGTCAAATGATCAAGAAAGTCAACCAAACCAAGTTACGCCCCGCATACCTGGCTCGTATGCCTCTTACTATACAGATCGAGGTCCTCTTTAGCATACGCCCGTAGTACAACAGGTTACGCCCAACGTATGTGGTGGCTTTCCAACTTCCTTTTAAGAGCTTATTTCATTATGCAACCACGTCCAAACCTTAGTCTTAGTCCCAAAAGTCATTCCAAACCATAAAGTTTCCAACTTTATGGTTCTACATGCCTAAATCAAGCCCAAAAACAAAACCCTAACTTCTCTTAATCACTAAATCTCTTAATAACATGCATGGGGAAAACTAAAGGACCAAGATCATATTTTTTATGACTCTAGACCTAGAAAAACGTCCAAAAGGACAGCCCAAATGTTCTCAAGCATGCAATGCACAAGAAAGTCATAATCTTAGGACAAAAGCTCACAATATCAACATATAATCTAGATCTATCAATTAAGCCATAAAGGAGGAGACTTTTTGCCATCTAAAGATGGAGAATGATGCAAGACTTCCATATCCAAGCTTCTTCTTAGCCTCCAAGCTTCACCACCACCTTCTTCTTCCTTTGGAACACACAAAAATCCACTCAAATGACTCAAAAGCACAAGAGGGAAGGGGGTAGGGTTTTGCAAGAAACGTTCTAAGTGATGGAGGTTGGGACTAGGGTGAGGGTGTGTGACTTAATGTTGATTATATAGGTTCCAAAAGCCTTGGATTAGGGTTTAAGTCCAGACGACCTATGCCCAACGTATGCCTAAAATGATGTTGTTCTGCTAAATGGGCATTACGCCCAGCGTACTAAGCCATTATGCCCATCGTAATGGCGGTTGTCCCAATTTACGAAATTGCCACTATAGGCCAATTTTGCAATCTTTTCCATACACAAGGGCTAGATTGAAATACTCAACATCCTTAGGGTTGAATTCGAAGGTACCTCAATGTCGGGATGTTACAATTCTCCCTCACTTGAACTAGACTCCGTCCTTGAAGTTTGTTGCAGTAACGAACCCAGGGTAGTATTTCCATATCTCCACCTCGGGTCACTCAGATGGTCCTCTCCAGAACCAATCCGAACTAAAAGTCGGCTTGTTCAGGCGGTTGTCTACCTATACCATCCTTGAGTTGTTAACTTTCATCACTCGATAAACCATGACCACCCTCTCAAAATTTGGACATCCAACACTTCAACTGAATCTTAAGCAAGAAAAACCATCTTGGAACACATATAATACAATATCTCTCACAATCTGGACCATACGGAACCCTTCCGACCCTGACTTACCTTGCCGATTCCACTGGAGGATCAAGACTCCTGACCATTCTCTGTTGTTGATTCCTTCATCCAAAAATAAGGCGGCTCCAAACACAAGCCTAAACTAGACAACCACTGTAGAGAGGCACAAACAGCACCAACATAATCCACAATTTCCTGGCTAAGACTGAATGTCTGGAGAGGTCCATAAAGCCGGGGACTCCCAAGGCTACAAACACCGAATCAATTCTATCAATATGCTTCCCGAGACCAGAAACCGATCGAACCTAAATTTCAGAACCCATATTCCAGGATTGACGTTCATCCATTTGTTGAATTCACCCTTTGCCCTTGAGTATGACCACTACCGAACGCGCGGAAAAAGAACCCAAACACATCAATTCCGAATTTCCACCAATTCCAAATCCCTAAGATGTACTAAAAGCCTTTAATAAACCCTTGACTCCCTGACATGCCATTTTCAACCACTGCTCCTATAAGCAAAAATGAGAAATCCAAGAATTTTCCCATTTTCCTCCAACCCTTATCCACTCAGGTGTACCCCCACTTGGTAAGACACTCGAGACATTCACTAAGAACTTCATGATTCGAGACTTCATAACCAATACCCAACCTTGATAACCAAACCCCTAATAATATCAAACAGGACTTATAATCCAAACATTCTGTAGAGACTTTTTGATACACGATTGATACTCCCAACAACCCTTTAACTGTTCCCTTTTTCCAAACTAGCTGATTTGTGAGTCTCCTGACTTCCAGCAATGCGCCAACACCGAAGGTACCAAAAGCGGAAGAAATAAACAATCATGATCACTGGGCCCAAAACCTATGTCTGGAATACCCCTACAAGGTCCTCAACATAGGCCTAGATTGCCTCCGAGCCCACAACATGAGTCTGGAATACACTACCCGGCCCTCAACCCACCTACACCCCTCTCGACAATATATAATGAATTTACCACAATACGCACCCTTAGGGAACACATAACCTCATCCAAAAAGGGAAGAAATACCAGGGTTCTATTGAAACGAAAAACATCTATCATTAACAGAAGACATCCTTATGAACGACCGAAAAATAAACCCATACCTTGATTGAGATTGGACAGATTCCACCAATACGCAACTAGATCGAGAAGTCTTCCAAGGTGATCCTAAATGCTACCAAAACTTGAGCCTGCTATGAACCAAAATTCCACACCACCCTTCAGGGTAAACATACACAGAGACCAAAGGAACATAAAACATGCTGAACTTGATGATAGGTTGAGACATCCGTTGAACTTCAACTGTCACACCTTGAAACTTTCAGAGAACCTCCGCTGGATGATGAACGAAACGACCAAGTATCAAGAACACATTAATATAAGATCTAATGAACCAAAACCCGCGTGGAGCTGAACGTACCCAACTCTGAAACTGATTTCCTAATCAATCTTTGCCCAAGCTAGATTATAAATAGAAATACACACAACGAGCTGACAATTCCCTCAACAACTGATACTCAAGCTGAGTGATCCTAGCAGCCCTTAATCTATTCATTGGCATCCCCAAAAGGAACCAATAGCTGCAACAAGATCCTTGACCAACTACTTTCTGCTAGGAAACAACTCATGTATCTCCAAAACAAATACATCCGCTTGCCACCTACTATATACCCATGCTTTGACCCAATAATGAACCGAGATTCCACATACATGCATTGTACATCCCTATGAGCCATTATTCCAACATCATGAACTCAAACAAATGGATAATCCTCCAAGAAGAATACCCAGTTCTCCCCCACTTAAGGTTTGAACTACCAACCATTAGTGTTGAAACCAAACCATAACTCAAACCAGCTCAACCAGGTACAAACCATCCCTGACTCTTGGAATACATAACACACTCATGGTGATCTTCCAGATAAGGACCAATCAAATCCTAAGAGAATTCTAGATTCCAGCTGAAAACCTCTGAAACTTTCCAATCATAACCACTTAGCATTAAGGAATTCCTGCAACTGCATAAGAAAAATACCAACTTACTATCCAATACATACATTCTTCTCCTGCAATCCCGACCGACAATCCGGTACCTAACCTGCATATATCCAAAGAACATGGACCCTTGATTGCATCACAAGACATCCATTCCAAATCAATCCTCTTGCGTACTCCCACGCTGACATACAGTTTCCAAACACCGCGATCAACAGACCCCATGTAGGGTTTACATCCTAACTCTGACAGTCACAAGCCTTCTCACTCCTTTTCCAAACTTGGAAAACTGAAAGGGCATAATCCTTGCCACAGATAGCGACAACCTTATCCATCAATCAACAACTCAACTTCTACATGCAATCCCTAAGCCGATCATAACAATCGTTTCCTTCTTGAGTCCCGTGAATCAATGAATTACCTCGAGCAAAATCCCGGAGACCTCCAAACCAACATACTCATCTAGGTCTATACCATTCCACCCAAACCGACATCACCATTGAGGCCCAAAAAAATTACCAGACTCATCCTCATGGCTGAGCAACCATAACCAAAAATCAGCAAATATGAAACTACTGCCATTAAACATGGTACCAAACCATGATATCATCCCTGACCAACCCTTAGAATCCTTGAAACTCTCCTTGATTCGAGTATGAATCCCATGCTTCTAGTAGTACGGGCCCAATACTACTTTCCACACTTTCCACACCTATCCATACTTTCCTCAAAAATCATCTCGGGTCCCCTAAGACCTACTCATAATAATATTCTCAATACATGATCAACAACATAGGAATGTAACTAAAAATACTTCCTAGGCTCTCCTAGGATTCCCCACCTTCCCTACCATCAGCTGCTGAAGGACTCCAATCAATGTCAGCCAACCGCTTCATGAATACAATTACATGCAACAAAACTTAAATAATCTTTTGACTGAAGGACCCAATCTTACAACGGTTAGACTCAAACGACAGTTGTTCAATAGCGTTAAATCCTTCACTCTAAGATTACTTAACCTCCATAGAACGTAACTTAATGTATTCATTTAATAGTTAGCTCACATCAATGTGAATCCCACAAAGCACAAAGCAAGCAACATTCGAGCAGCGGAGTCGACTGGTACTAAGACACAATAAAATCAGGCATATCCTCATACGAAATTCTCGATCTCTATCTCCCACTCATGAAACTTCCACCAACCATGCAACACTCGTGTATGCTAATCATACATAACACTGGATCCTATAGACAGTCGAATACTTGATTCTACTCTAAGCCATTCGTCAAACAAGAACAGGAAATAATCCTAAACCAAACATTCTCAGACTATAGAATCTTGTACAACTATGATGCATACACTAAGCAACTACAGTTATGATGTCAATTCTGAAAGGTCCAGTATGCTCAAGAGTCATATTAAAGTGATATTGCTAAATAACATATGATACTAATGGGTCACACTAACAACTTGATACAATTGATTATTTATTAGAAATTGATTTAGATAAATATTCAATAAAACTCTTATAATTAAATTGGAAATTATTTATTTAATGGAAATAATAAATTCCATTAGCAAGTAACTTAATATATATCATATGGTATGATTTATAAGTCATGTACAAACTTTTGGACTAGCTGAATCCTTTTGTCTTTTTCCTAAAAGGCAAGGTTTATATTTTATAAAAGAGTTTATAAAAGTTTGACTTTCTTTCTTCTTCTTTATGTAATTTTCTAGATATGCATAAAAAGAAGAAGTATATGACTTGTCTAATCATGCTTTAAAGGCATGTGAGACATGCTTATGACAATGGGGACATGTTTGCTTAAAGTGCTAAGGAGTAATGGTTAATAACTTCACTTTATACATATAAATAAGAGAGCTTGCACTTGGATTATTGACTCATTCATTCCTTGATGAAAAATACGAATCCTCTCTTCCCTCTCCCTTTCTCTCTAGTTTTGGTTAGAAAATTTGAAGAACACTTGCCTCTTCAAGCCCTCTTTAAGTTCATATTGGTTATGAACTTAAAGCTTAAGGGTTTAAGAGTTTTGGAAAAGCATCTACATCAAGTTGAGTCATTGTTGGTGTCTCAAAGGTTCCACATTCTTCATCAACTTCCAAGCTTCCCGAGAGGACCCAAAGAACTACAAAGGTTGTTATTTCTTCACCTCTTCTTTGGTTGGTGTTTTAATCTTTCTATAACTTGCAAGAAGATCCTTGGTGGGTATAAAATGTATATGTTATTTTAAAAAAATTAAAGTCTTCCTTTGCCACATTTTTCAAGTTTATGAAACTAATTTTGAAATAAAACCCAACAATTGGTATACGAGCTACCTTACAAGTTTGGTTAGATTTTTTTTTTGATTTTTGGAAATATTAGTTTTTAGAGAATATGGATAACTTGTTTTTGTCTAAAAATAAGTTCATACATATTTTCTATAACAACTTTATAATTATTTTTTTATGTGACAAAAGTTTCATGCATCTTTTGTCATTTAAAGTTGTCTTAAAAAAACAAAGGTTGTTTTATGTATATGTTTATGTATATGATGTGCATAAACTAGCCAAAGACCATTGTGTTTGTTGTTTTTATTATAAAATTGTTGTAATATTTTATTTATTTATATGGTATGTAGTAATTAAATATATTAGATTTTCTTGTTTATTTTGTAAAGTAATAGATTAGTTTTTAGATATATTTATTTGTACAAATATGTAACAAGAAATAAAGTTTGAACCATTTTTTGAAGACAAAAGGAAAATTTTCGAGTTCAACATGTGCTGGGCAGAACATGACACTTTCTGAAAGGTGTCATGAATCCTACACATGTGCTGAATGGGTGTTGAACAGAAAGATGACACTTTCTGAAAAGTGTCATGAAATTTGCAGTATTTCGTTTAAAGAAGCTTTTCAAATATTTTGCAAGGTGTTTACTCAAGTGGGAGCTTCTTCAAAAACATTACAAAATATTTTTTGGTCCCGTTAAATGCCCCTTTAGAAAAGGACTTGGCATTTTTATGTTGGCTCACAAAAATATCATTAGTTGGTTATGTTTATGCACATATCTATTTATGCATGTTTGTGTTGTTTATTTTATGCAATTATTATGTGTGGTTGATAAATTAGTTTTTCACATGCTAAAATAATTTTTGACAAAATAAACATCACATTGAGTTTGAGTTTTCAAAATTGGACATAAGATGTAAGAAGTTATTATTTTAAAATAAAACTCGGTTTTATAAAATCGTACAAATAACGACAAATTTTGAAATACCCCATTATAAAATTTTAAATTGTGATTTTTATAACTTATACAAACTCCAAATATATAAGTAATAAAAGGAAGTTTTATTAAAGATATAAAATGTTCAAATGCATTAACTTAATACCGATTATTAAAATTGAATTGCGTCAAATTATATAAAAACTAGCTTTTTATAAAGAACCTTTAAAAGATAATTTTCTTTGGAAATTTATACCATGGTTTATTATATGCATGTAATAAACATGATATCATATGTTTTTAAACTAGAACTAAAAAACATATAAAGACTCATTTTACAAAACTCAAATCTATGTAATCCTTTTGAAGAACACCCGCATGTCTCTTGTATGTACTAGTGGGATAAATAATACCTAACCGCTTAGTGTTATCTTTTGATGACCGAGGTGTCTTCGCGATTCCTATAACCAAGTTATAGGCCGATTACACAAGTTTTTCAAATTGGACGATTTGATCGGAAATCTTTTGTGATAAAGGATACCTAAGCAAGAGAGTTCTGAGACATAGATGAGATCAAACATGTCTAATTAAACTTGTGATTAACGATCCCATAAATCTAGGAATTATATAGTGAGATATAATTGATAATCGATATCTACCTGGTTGAATTCAAATAGATGGGATAAAGGATACCTAACCAGTTATTTGTTTTGCAACTTGGATCCTATACTTTGATAATTAATGTTTTTGGAAACTAAAAGGGTATTAATTATTGAAGATTAAATATTGAAAATACTAAATGAATTTTGCTAAAATTTTGTAGTTATATATAATCCATTCTCATTATCATGAATTGTCATTTTCTTTAATGACTTAATGAAACAATAACATTCAATAGATACAACTTCAATGAATGGGTTTATGTCTTAAGAGACAATCTCGAAGGGATATGAAATTGTATACACTTAAAGGTCCTAGCCCTAAACTATTTGCTTTGAGCAATGAACCTGAACATGATACCTAGTAAAGGCATCACCGTGATGCTAAAGATGCTTCTAACATCAAACTAGGAATAGTTATTCATGACTTCTAGTCAGTATAGGATACTTTAAACATATATATGATGATATAACAGGTCAAACAATATTCCAATAAATACAGTGATATTTTATTTAAAGCTAGTTTAAACATTGAAATAATACAAGGCTAAAAGAGTCACCTAGTGTGATTTAAGAGGCCCATGTTTTATGGACTTAACACTTTTAAGCCCAAGAAATCTACTAAAGCCCACATAGATGGATCTTGTTTCTTTTGTGAAGAAACTGGACACTGGAGGAGGATTTACTCCTCTTATTTGGAAAGAAAGTCTGGAAGAGACTAGTACTTCTTGTATCTTCTAGATAGAACTCATACTTTTCATATAACACTTAGGTACTTGGTACTTAAATGTTAATCTAATATTTGTAAATGGCTTGCAAATATTTACTGAAGAGTAACCAAGCTGAGCACAATCAAGTAGGAACTACACTCTCAGAGTTTAGTTTATTATTTATGCTTAGAGCATAAATTACTTATAATATAAAACAATATTTGTTTTGGAACAATATATGTTTTAATTTAGCATGTCTAAATTTATATCTTAGTTATTTATTTAAATGTTCGATAATTTACTTAATCGTTTTTCATAATGATAATAATCATATTCTGAAATGATTAACTTCTATTTATAAGACTAGATCTCTTGATAGAATTATGAAGTAAATATCAACATTTTGTAAATAAAATTATGTTCCATATGCAAACCCTTTTGACTTAAACTTGTTTTAAATCAAACTCATCTTTGACCTTGTTATCTTTATTATATAAATGACATTCACATATTCCAACTTCAAGAAAGGGATCTTTGAAGGAAAATAATGTAGTTTATTTGACATATGTGAACCTTCTTTATATGTAAAGGATTCCTAATGAAATTCTCACTAAGGTGTAGAGAAAATAATTAAGGAATTATACACTTTGGTGTATGACTTCCTTTCTAATGAATGTCTGAGATTAAGCATAAGATACCAAGTCAACTTTAACAACTATAGTAGTTTAATTATATTTTACGTGGTAAAATATAATTGTGAAATCTTTGTTGAAGGTTTCAAAAGTTGAGATACAAACCGGTAAGAACCATCTAAGGCCTTAACGATAATAAAGGATGAATTAAATCTTACTTGGTATGATTTACTTTCTAATCAATAGAAATATCATTCTTTAATCTTTTTGGGATAATATTTCAATCACTATTAACTGTATCTTAAATACAGATACCAACTAATAAGTGGATTAGACACTATAAGATTTTGTATGGAAAGGATCCATCCATATCTTATTAAATGTTTTATGGATTTAAAGCTTATGTTAGACTAAAGCTTCTAAACCCAAAATCTACTAAATACATATTTATATAATACTCTAAATGTGTCTTAGATTGTTATATGCTAACCCACCAAGAATAAGTTCTTTTATTGTTGTGAAAGCTAAGTTAGTAGAAAGCAAGCTTCTAATGACAAAGCATGGGGGAGGTACATGTAACTTGAAGCAACTCAAGAACCATAACCTTATGTACTAATAGTTGGCACTAGTTTTAACAAGGATTGTTAAAATTGAATAATAGATATTCACAAACACAAATTGTTCGCATTAGTGGTAGAAATCATCTATGACTTTAGAAATGTGGAATCTCTTATTGATGAGCTTTTATTGATGGTTTCTGGAAAATCCATCAAATACCAAGATGCTATGTCAGATCTCGAATTTGATAAATGACTTAGACTCGTGAACATGAGATGAAATCCATGTATGAGAATTAAGTATGGGCTTGATTAAAATTTCTCCATATAGCAAGGCTAGAAGGAGTAAATGATTCTTCTTGAAAGAATAAATTACATGGATAACCATACACATTTAAAGCAAGACTTGTTATAAAAGGATTTTCTCATACTGATGACATTGACTATGATCAGACCTTTTCCACAAGTAGCTATGACTAGATCAATAAAGATATGTTTGCTATAAATTCATATTCTTAATATGAGATATAACAAATAGATTTCAAGATAGACCACTTTTTCTTAATAGACATCTACTAAAAGATATCTATATAGATTATCCTGTAGGTTTTCTTAATCCATGTTATCCTAACAAAATGTGTAGAGCTTGAGATCCACTTGTGGATATAAAGCAAACATCTAAATGTTATAATCATCATTTTATGTAAAACCACAAGGTATGCTTTTATATCAAAATGAATAGAGCATGTATGTTTACTAAGAACTAGTGGGAGCATAGTGAAATTCCTAATCTTGCATGAGTGAGACATACTTAATCATTTGAAATCACATTCTGACTAAGCAAGGTCGTTTTCACCTTGACTTGGAAAGTATTTATAAATTGAAAGACTTAGGAAGGAGAAGATACATTCTTGGAATGTAAAATCCATAAGGGATAGATAAAATGAATGTTAAAAGCTTCATGTCCTTATACATATATTGACAATATCTTGAAAGGGATCAAGACACAAGATTCTTTTTTAGTATACTTGACATTGTTATATAGCACCATTTTAAGCTAGCCTCAAAAGTACATAACCCATAGGTTTGAACTAAATAAAATGATTTATATTCTATTTGATTGGAAAATGAATTCATCATTTACGCCATATTATGCATAGGACATGGTATTTGATCATGATGTAAGCATGTCATAGGATACTAATTGAATACATGGTTAAGTCATTAGATGACTAAAAGAGCATTCTAAGAGTGCTTTAGGAGAACTAAGAGAATGTATGTGAGACAATCAATTTAGAAAGGATCTTTATAGAAAGAGCTACATAAGATGTTAATTTCTAAACAGATATAGATAATTATGAATTATAATTGGATTTTGACTTCATTATGGAATGAAGAGTAAATCTTGTTGGAATGAGGTCCAATAATGACACAATCTACTACAAAATAAGAATACACTACTTTAGAAGTTGAATTCAAATATGATTTGATGAATGAGATCATTGAAAAACTATGTTGATTTCTGCCATTCAAGGATCACATAGAAATCTTTGTGACTTTGAGAGTATACTTAATAAAGCTAAGAGACTCTATGTCACAAAAGAACACCAATCATATTCTCCAAACTATTTGACTATACTTAGAGTAAAGTTAAGTATAGAGATGATAGTATTTATAGAATTCACACAAATTAAATTTTGTCAGATCCATTGATAAAGTAATTCTTTTAAGCTAAGTATGAATGGTCACACTTCAGCTATAAGACTTTATTACTTTAGAAATGGATTTTTGATTTAGATTTAGTATTTGGAAATTGGAACATTATAACAACAACTATTAGATAATGTTATGATATATTGGGATATAGTCATCACATTAATACTTGTTGTGTTCTATATTAACGTGTTTAATCCATGAATAATATTATTATTCTAAAAGTTCATAGTTGGTTATAATTGTGGGAGCAATTATAAAGTAAAACTAATATGAATT